>NC_061116.1:163232990-163276985 GCF_002878395.1 Capsicum annuum | reverse complement strand
CATTTCGAATCCTTAAAAGTTTTTTCACATAAGTTTTGTCAAGTAACAATATTCAACATTCCATGAGTGACATCTTCAAATATCTGAACTGCAAATCAAATAAGTTTAGTAGAATCCCGTACGAGCAAGTGGCTAGTGGTTGTACGTACATAGAAAGATTATATATTCCTTATACAAATTCATTATTTATTAGCCATCAAAATTTTTAGTTTATTAAAGTGTTTCATCACGCGTAGATATCTTACTTATACCAAGATTCAAGTTTACCGTCTGACTAATTGAAATAAAGTAGAGACTTCGTGCTGATAACGTGTCATAAAACAAGAAAGAATAAAGAAGAAGAGTAGAGAGAATAGAGAGAGTGATTCTTATTTCTCTTCTTGAGGGATGAGAGATTATATGATTGTAAATATAATGAACAAAACTCCTCTATTTATAGGAGAAAGTTACTCCTAGTCTAAGTAAAAGACACATTTTCAAATCCTAATAGATATCAAAGTAGATCTTGATAGACATTCACTATAATGTAAATACATTTATAACAAGCAGATAATTACTTCAATCTTTTATTCATGCTAAGCTATTCCAGTGCCAAAGATCCGGTACTTGATTTGACTCATTTTTTTACTCAACATAATAAATTAATAAATAAAAATAATAAATAAATAAATAAATAAATAAATAAATAAATAAATAAGTAAATAAAAATAAAATTGATCCGAGATCGCACACAAAATAACTGCTACGCATCTTTAAAATTTATATTTAAACTGGAGAAAAAGGACAGACAAGACATACATTGTCAAGGGAACCATAGAGCATCATCATTCATGAGATTGTGTTAAATGCTACACTATATTAAAATAAAATCATATAGTAACCAGTAACTACCTATTGTATACCATACATTAAACAAACATAAACAAATCCTAAAATTCAAACTTATTGTATACCATACATTGAATATAAATAACTTTTTGGTACTGCCTAATGTATTGGCCCCCACCAGCTAGTGCTACTGCCTAACTTTTGTATCATATATTTTCGGGTTTTTTTTTGTTTTTACTTTTTTTTTTTTTTACAAATTCACAACTACTGGTTTAATAAACCTAAAATTTGGTTTTACTCGACTTAAGCATTTAACCACCACGAGAAACAAAACCTCAATCAACAAAACTTCAGCAGCCAAAGAGCAAGCAGTAACGTAATACCCTGTTTCTAATTTATTATTATACCAAATAATCACCAAATATAGCCACAGCTTGAAAATATACAAATTTACAACCATCAGTTCTAGCGTTTATCATCAGTTACCTCTGCATTGGGCTGGGCAGTGTTGTTTGACTGATATTGTTGGGCTGGGTAATTGGTGTTGAAATTGGGTTTGGGCTGATTATGGTTAGTTTTAATTTGGTCAATTTAATTTGAAATCTAGCCAAATTAAAAATTAATGTGTCAATTGTATTTATATTATGGCCAAAATTCAATTAATTGACCAAATTGACTCAAAATTTGAAATAAGTTAATAATCAATTTATCCCGAGTTTCTTGATTTAATAAAATCAAATAATTTTTTTTATTTTATTTTTTTAAATAATTTATTTTGAGGCAAAATTAAAACCATTTGAATCGATTTTCAAAATAACCCTCGATTAGGATTCATTTTTATATCAAATAGTTATTTGAATAACAAAATTATAATTATATAATTTTGTACAACCGAATAAGAATTATATAATCGTTACTAAAAATGACAAAATCACCCAGATAAATACTTCAAAAAACTTTTATTTAAATAAAATAAATATTGTGATTTTATTTAAAATCAAAGAAACTCGAATTCAAACTTAATCGTGGAGGGAAAAAATTAGGTGTCAACAAACGCTATCATGAATTGATAAACCGGGTCGTGACAGCTTGGTATCAAAGCCTAGATTTCACTGGCACTGTTGGTTGGAGCCCATGTTTAGTAGAATCCCGTAGATTGATACGAAGACGTCTATATCCTATCTTTGGGAGGCTATAGAGCATTTTTTTAGGAAAAAATTTCATTTTCTTGATCCATTTTCATGCATGGCGTCTGAGTTGGTTTTTAATTTTTATTGGTTCACTTTTTACACAGATGGTCATGACACAAAGTTTGGGAGCCGGGTATTGAATGGGCACTGCTAGAGTTCCAGTTTGGGGCTGAGGTCGACCTAAAGATCAGGGACAGGATACAATAGTAACCTAATTTGAGATCAGGCCAGGGATCCATCACGTGATCCTGTTATAGCTCCTGAGACTGAGAGAGTTTCAGGTATTTTGCTACAGCAGCAAGTGGGCCAGGGGGCTGCCCAGGCTCCACCCAGTTTTATATCTCTTTTAGTTCTTCACTATTTTATCCTTTTTCAAATTTATCAAAGGAAAGATAAGATATTTAAAGAAAATGGTTCTTGAATTCTTAAACCATTTCAAGACTTTTTAAAATACTATCGAAACAACTTAAGAAAAATTATAGTTGCCACTTAATTTTTATAGAAAAAACAAGAAAACTTTGAACAATTTCAAAGGTTCAAAAAATGACTAAATCTTTAAAATTAGAGAAAATGGGTAAGAGTTCAATTAACGTCCTAAAAAGGGTTTTAAGGCACTTAGAAACGTCTGTTTTAAATAGTTGACCAAAATACTTTCACTAACTTAAAAAGGGTGGCTAACTTTAGAAAAATGTCAATTTTTTTCATAGAAATATCAAACTTGAATAGAACTATTTTTTGAAAATAGATTTATTTCGTCAAGTTAAAATGGTTTGTTTTTAAGCTAAAGGGAATTCGCTTTGAAAATAAAATTTCAAACAAAAGCCCATTTCTAATAACACAATTTTAATGAAAGTAATAATCTATTTTGCTTTAAGCGAAATTATTTTCTAAGAAAAATCTGTTTTGATGGTCAATGTTAATTGAAATCTTTATTTTAGCACTAATAGATTTTAAGAAGAAATACTAAAAAAAGAATAATTGATCAATCATGGGAAAATTGATTTTTAGAAGAAATCAATTTGAGAAAATCTATTTATTTTTATGTTCAAGAAAATTTTATTTAGCCTAAATAAGATTAATTAATACATGAAAAAAATCATAATAATGTGAAAGACTTACTTTAAAAAAAGATTTAACATAAAATCCATTTTTTTATTTGAATATTAACTGCTTTTTTCCCAGCATTTTTCTGTATACCACTGCGCATACAGTGTATATCAGCGTGGATACCTACGTATTTTTGCTCCATTTTTCATCATAAACCGCGTGATAGTGTGCAGCTACTGCTTCTGATGTATATTCACTGTATATCAGAGTATATCAATGTATACCAGCTCGTTTGTGAATTCGGTAGAGACTTTTGACTCGATAGAGGTTGGTTTTAATCTGACGGAATGCAATAGATGGGAGTCCGATGGACCCAATAAGGAAGTTCATGCATAGAAAAATAATAAAAAAAGATGAATACTAGTGATAGAGTAAAGGAAATTAATGTTATGCTTAACAAAAATTTATAAATACCACACGAATTGTGCATTGAATAACCCCTAAATGCAGCCACTAAATGAAAACTTTGAACAAACTTCAGGCAAATAAATCAGAGCAGACCCTTTTGGGCGAGTAAAGGACATAGCCTAAATAATACTCCCTCCGTTTAAAAAAGAATAACTTATATTCCTTTTTAGTCCGTTTAAAAAAGAATGACCCTTTGCCTTTTTTTACAATACTTTAATTTCAACTTTCCACATGGCATGTTTAGGACCACAAGATTAAAGGACATTTTGGTACATTTGACACAACTTTAATTTAAGGCCATAAGATTCAAAAGTTTTTTTATTTTCTTAAACTTTGTGCTAAGTCAAAGTAGGTCATTCTTTTTTAAATGGAGTAAATCGTGTCCCCAATCTTGTTAACAAAGGATGCGGTGAGTCGCTAAGCTGAGTATATAAGTTAAAGGTACAAATAAGCTGTAACAATGTTATCTCTAAATCGTTGGACTAATTCTGCCGGGAAGTGAAATATCTAGTCTCATTCTTGAAGGAGAAAAAGCAAAATATATTTAACACCAAGCAATGAATAATGACCTACTAAAAAGCAAGAGGGTATATGCAACACATTCGTTTGATTATCTTTGTGACTTATAAAGTTACTTGCTAGTGTTGAAAATTCTTAAGAACATCCAAGGCATGCTTAATTCACAATCCAATATGCAAACTATGAGCCTAGATCACCTGGGTAAAATTATATTGAATTTTACTTGGACTCAACCGGTCCCAATTATCAACTACTTCCTCTTATCACATACTCAACCATTAGATCCATATAAATGCTTTTATATTTTATCTATGAGAAAAGAAACCAGCATGTGGTAGTGCATAATAGACAGAAACCAAAGCAAATTTCTAGCAAATCTTATCGTTCTTGCACCACTTTTCATCCCAAACACATAAAGATAAAAAGATCACTTTTTCTTTAATATAAACATGATACAATTTTATTTATCAAGATCATGGTCTGAGAAAACACAAAGAAACCAGGCTAACTTCATGATCACAGATTTACAGATTTATTTCTATGAAAACAACTTCTTATGAACGAGCTCATTCTATTTCACTTTCACACGCCAAAAAGGGCGAAACACACCAAAAAGAGAAGCTCTGCAATTATTCATATATTTGAATAGTAGAATAAATATTTTTCTAAAGTATTCTTAGTCGTGTTAATCATCCTATATGTTGATTTTTATCGAAATGATGACAATCACTCATATTCTATTACACAATTCAACTAGTAGCTACGCTAGAAACAAGAGCAGTAACATACTGCATTTTATTCTAAGAATGGAACAGAGGGCGAACATATAACTGCCAACCTTCTCCGGATCAGTGATCCAAGAAGACAAGTCGAATAGCAATTTCGTCACTATCTTTGACCAGGAACTCGACCGATGAAATGAGACAGCGAGAGCTATGTGAGTAAATCAGAAAAAAGAAAAATAGAGCAAAGAAAATAGAGAAACCAGTGAATAGGAGAGTGTGATGAAACTCAAAATTTCCTAATTTCTCTACCACTCCCCCCCCCCCCCCCCAAATGGGTGGGAAAAACCCTTTTTATAGAAAAAATTGAATAGGTAACAACTTCTTGGAGAAGTTTTTTAGAAAATTCAAAATTTAAATTTGAAGAAGTGACGGTTTTTAGAGTATTGAGGAGGAGGATATCACCTTTTTAGAAGAAGTTTGAAAGATTGAGATTTTAGATTTGATGATTTGAGTTCTGCAAGGTGAATAACTACTTGTATGCTGAATCAAAGAGACAATACTCCAAAGACTACTGATTCCCATATATCTCTCATTTAAGAAGCCTATAGTAGAGAAAACAAGTCTCTTTTTGGTCTGAGTTTTTTAAGAAAAAAAAAAGGGAAAAAGAATTGAAGTACTGTTGATTGAGACGGTGATAGAGTAGGGGACAGAGGAGGCTACCAGATTTTCCATTATCCGGTGATTGAAATGTTGTTTGTGTTATAAAACAAGAAAGAACAAAGAAGAAGAGTAGAGAGAATAGAGAGAGTAATTCTTATTTCTTCTCTTGAGGGATGAGAGATCATATGATTGTAAATATAAAGAACAAAATCCCTCTATTTATAGGAGAAATTTACTCCTAGTCTAAGTAAAAGACAGATGCTTCAAATCCTAATAGATATCAAAGTAGATCTTGATAGACATTCACTATAATGTAAATACATTTATAACACTCCCCCTTGAATGTCTAGAGAGATAATGTGACTCGTTAAAAACTTACTAGAAAAAATCCATTAGAAAAATAATGTAGTGAAGGAAAAAGAGTACACAACTCTAACAATACGCATATAGGCTGCCTCATTAAAAACCTTACAAGGAAAACCCGGTGGGACAAAATCTTGAAAGGGAAAAAGAGTACAACGCGTATTTGCTCCCCCTAATGAGAACATCCTTGAACCTTTGCATCTCGATCTTGTGCAGCAGCATCTTGAAATTTGCAATTGGAGAAGATTTGGTGAATAAATCAATCACATTGTTAGTTGAACTAATCTGTTGTACGTTAATATCATCATTCTTTTGTAGCTCATATATGTAGATAAACTTTGGCAAAATGTGCTTCATTTCATCTCCATTTATGAATCCTCCCTTAAGATATGCTATGTATGCTGAATTATCTCTGTATAAAATTATGGGTAGATTGTCATATTTCACACCACATTTTTCTTGAATGAGATGTATCATGGACCTCAACCATACACATTCTCAGCTTGCTTCATGAATAGCTATTATCTCAGCATGATTCGATGAAGTGTCTACGATAAACTACTTTGTATATCTCCAAGATATGACAGTATCACCACATGTGAACACATTATATATTTGAGACCGAGATTTATGCGGGTTAGATGAGTACCCAACATCAGCATGACCAGTAAAATTAGGACCGCAATATTTAGAATAAAATAAACTCATGTATCTTATCCCATTTCGATGTCTCCTAGTAGGAGTAGAAATATACCTTGCTAACAAATTGAGCGAAAAGCTATATTGGGTCTTATAGTTTTTTACAAAATACATGAGTGCACCAATTGTACTAAGATATGGTACTTCATAACCAATCCAAATTGGTATATTTCTCATTTCAGCAAATAATCTTATTGCTTTTGAAAACTCTCCAAGAGTTTCAATAATTTTCAAGCTATAAGCTTATACAATATAAGGATTATCAATAAGTTTCCTAGAAACTTTTATATTTTGAATCCTTAAAGAAGTTGTCCTACAAATTTTGTCAAGTGACAATATTCAATATTTTATGTGTGACATCTTCAAGTGTCTGGATTGAAAATCAAATAAGTTTTCACTTACCAAGATGCACCCTTTCATATCACTTGATAAATATTTCTACGTCAGTATGCTTAAATAAACGTAGAATTCAGATCCTTATAATCTTTCACAATATTGCGTCAATATTGTGTCAAAGATATTGATGATATACCATTTCGTATCGGTTCACAATGCGATATAATATTTTGAGATCTTATCACTTCATTATTTTCAGGTACATAAACCTCTCATAAGATTTCATGAAGTATTATGTCATAGGTTCTTCAAGCGCATATTACCTTCTTATTATGATTATTTGCTCCTTATCTATACAAGTACTATTTTATTTGAAACTGATTGGTCTATCACTCTTCACGCATGCATAGACTTTGTCCTTTAGAGACATAAAATAGGAGCACTTGCAGCTTAAATATGAGATGCGTTCGGCATTTGACTTGAATTACCTTTTGAATGAGGATCTGAGGATAATTCCTAACATACTTCATAGCTGCTTATAATCTCCCCCTTATGTTAGGAAAGCTAACATGCATCCTCCATCTTCTTTGATGGATCCATCTTTATACATCATAGTACATTCATTGATCGTATACCGCACATCAAAACTATTAGATGGAATAGTTGGTTCATGACCTTGAACCAATTGAGGGGAAGAAATAATCATAATTTATTAGTCTAATGCATACAAATGTTATTGTATGCAACATATCATATTGCAGATCAACACATGAAGCTTTGTTCTCATTAACGATGTTTTAGCTATTTATCGAAGGCATTCAATGCCAAACCATCATCATCAAGATAACTTTCTTGATTGCACAATCTGAAAATTATGTTCTTAACTCAATTTTGTTGAGCATGCAACTTTATGAATGTCAAACTGCAGGTTGACAATGAATGTACATGTGATTATCTTATTGATGCATCTTTTCAACATATCACATGATAGGTGAACGGGCCTTTATTGACCTTTTATAATTTTCAAATTTGAAGGGATCCAATCCCAATATTAGTTGGTCTAACCAACTTATCATGAGAACAAACGACATAAACAATTCTTGAAGAATCTTCTACTTCTTCAATACATGCACATCTTTGAGATGTCACAATCGTTCATATCAATTTATGAACTTTTATCCTAGTAAACTCCAAGTTTACCATGATATGTGTTTTTGCTTTAGTAAATTTCAGATTTACTATTATAGGAATAAATTTCAGGTTTACTACTTCAAAAGTAGAATTTAAAATAACTTTTCTCAATTATTCAACCTCTTTAGGAGGTGGCTTGTGATACCATCACAATCAAGTGCACGTTTGCATTAATAAGCTTCTCATTCCCCAGGAATGGAATATAATCATGCCTTAAATGTATCAAATTATGATAGCTTAGAACCTCTTTCAAAATATTGCTACTTTAGTAGAAACTCGAGGCATACATATGATCTAGAGGATTTTTATCTAACATATCTTATGATCATAATACACGTGCAAAAATATCATCATTTTTTATGATCATTATCATATTGTCCATGCACGCGTATATTCGTGCATTCAATTACTTGTCTTCTTTTAGACATATTATGCACTGCTACCACATACACCTCAAGAATGAAGTAGGTTATCATATTTCAGACTTATAATATATTGCTACCACATTCACTTCATGGAATGGAGCATATTCAATGGGTCAAATTTCATGACTTTTCATCAAACACCCATTATTTTGCCCTATCATCAATACATGCATTAAGATCCAATCTCAACGTATTATGGCGTCTTAGGCATAAATTGATGGGACTTGAACCCAACATATTATCATCCCTTTTGATAATATTATTCTTGAGGAATAAATCTAAAATATAAATGATTCCAAACCAATTATTTTTCCTCAAATCCAATAATAATTATATTGGTAGTAGCAAAAAAAGATAATATAAAGAATTACTAACCTTGAAGTCCTTCAGATTTATAATCTCACCTTGTTTGGCAGAGTCTCGTGCTGATAACGTGTTATAAAACAAGAAAGAACAAAGAAGAAGAGTAGAGAGAATAGAGAGAGTAATTCTTATTTCTTCTCTTGAGGGATGAGAGATCATATGATTGTAAATACAATGAACAAAATCCCTCTATTTATAGGGGAAATTTACTCCTAGTCTGAGTAAAAGACAGATGCTTCAAATCCTAATAGATATTAAAGTAGATCTTGATAGACATTCACTATAATGTAAATACATTTATAGCAGTTTGGGTTTTTTGGGACTTATCCATTGTTGGTTTTGTCGTTGTTGCTGGTTGTTGGCTGTTGTTCGTGTATTACAATTAAAGTTGTAGTACACGTTAGGGGGGAAGGGAAAGGAGGGTTGTGGGCTGAGTCGGTGGGGGTTTGGTCTTGGGCTTTGGTACGATTGGGCCTGGGCAGTTGGTGGATTGGTTCAAGCTATTGATTAAATAGCCTTTGGATTAGAATTTATTCAATTCATTTAATTTTAATCAAATTGAAAGATCAATTGGTCAACTGAATTACAATCGTAGCCTATTGACCTCAATTATGACCAAATTTGCTAAATCGACTAAATTGAAATAAGGTCCAACACGAATTAGTTCTGATTTAATCATGAGTTTCTTGACTAAATAAAATCAAGCAAATATTTTTCAAATAAATTATTTTTGAGAATAAATTACTTGAAAAATCAAGCGTATACCCATTGAAATTCATTTTCAAGATAATATCTGATTAAAATTAAATTTTTCATAAAACAATTATTTAAGTAACTAAATTATATGATCTACAAAATATATATTCGCTACTTAAAAAGGCAAAATTATCTAGATAAATTTTTTAATTTTTTTATCCAGATAAAATAAATGTTGTAATTTTTTAAAAATCGATGAAACTGAACTAAACTTAGTTTTGGAAGAAAAAAATTAGGTGTCAACAACTTCACCCTCCTTTTAGGTAGGGTGAATGCAAGTAACCTTGGAAAAAAAGAGTTTGGCATTCCTAATTTTGTTCAACTACAAATTTGTCTCTCGAAGAAGGTTGATTTTCACACGAATTTTGTGAAATTATGTCCGAACCCAAACATCAGGTTTTCTACATATTTCAGGTTACATAAGAATTCAAGCCACTAGTTGTTCACAACGTTTAATTTTTAAGCACGATTTTCAAAAAATTCACGAGCTATTTCGATTTATGAATTTTGGTGAAATAAAAAAGCTAGGGAATAAGGGGATTAAGAGAGAGGTTGGAATACAATCGGGTTATTTGCATAGAGCTCAGCCTACATATCCCTGAGGCTCAAAAAATTAGACTGCCTGTAGTTTGACTCGGTCGGTGGAAAAGATAGTCTTTTATGCTAAGACGACTTTTGATTTAGGATGAGAGACAAGTCAATTGAGTTAAGAAAAAGAGGCTTGTAACCTCTTAACCATTAATGTGGAGCTCTTCACATCCATGGGAAAGAATTTATCCAGACATAATTTTCAAAGCTTTAGGTGTACTGTCACTCGAATTTGAAGAAAAGGGAAAGTTACTTTCGGCATGATTTTAGAAATACCCCAAAAGTAAAAATTAAAACTAAAATCCCAAAACACCTACATGTCTTTTGATATGGATGTGGTTTGAAGGTGGTGAAAGCCATTTTTTAGCTCGCGTCTAAAGAGTTTGATATTTCTCTTCCGACTACGTCCCAAATCACTGTTAAGAAAAGGTTTCACATTATGCTGCATCCTTTTTGGAGTCGTCCGTACCTGTGGTTTTGGTTTGAGACTTTCATCCTTTTGGATGCTCTCGACAACATCTCCAACAAAATTGTTAGTGATAAACATAATTCACTAAGGGATCAATAGTCTTTTATCATATCTCCGCGTGAGTTGCTACCTAGAAAAAATATCATTCTCTCATGTACCTTTTGGATAGCGACAATTCATGCAATAACTGATTCAAAAACCCTCTTGGTTGTTGGATATAATAGTTATTTTCACGGTTCAAATTTTTTCTCAAAGTGGGGTGGCCCTCTTGGACATAAAAGACACTTTGTACAAAACGATCCCTACAACCGCAGAATCCTATACTGATGTGGAAACACTTTTGGTCACCTGTAATTCTTCTCGTATTTGACCTTGGAAAATCTTGTGCATCTTTTATATCGATATGAATTATAGATATCCCTTGAATTGTCAGTCTTTGGGTAATCTTTAACATCATTTGATGTTGGATATGAGGTGACTTATAGATATTCTTTGAATTGCTAGATTTTGTGTAATTCTGCACATTCTTCGATCTTAGATAAGAGATGACTTATAGATATCCATTGAATCACTAGCTTTTAGGTATTCATGCACATCACCCGATCTTGGATACAATATGAATTATAGATATCTCTTAAATTAGTAATCTTTGGGTAATCCTCTGCATAATCAATCTTGGATATGATGCAACATATTGAGAACTCTTGGATCTATCAATTTTTATAATCTTGCATATTTTCCTGTAAGGATTTAGTTGTGACTTATGGATAGCCATCAAACTGATGATCATCGGGTAACCTTGCATACTATCCGATTAGGATGTTGTTGTGGCTTACAGCTGACCCATGGACTATCGACTTACAAATAATCTTGCACACTATCCTATCTCAAATAATGTATAATACCCCATATTTTTGTGCTAGTATTTGAACCGTCATTCCTACATATATAAGCTATGATCTAAATAATTCCCATGCAAATATAAGTTTCATGATCTTTATCCTTATGTTTTATTTGCTTTTGAGGTGAAAAATGTTCATAAGAATCACTTAGAACAAAGTTGAGCTTAGAGCCTTTGATTCGTCTAATGTTTGGTATTTGATTCTACAAGGGTATACTTTAAACGTATATAACTTTTTATATACATAGAATTTTGCAGCTCAAGACCCACCAAATTGTACATAATTGAATTACCTTTCCAATGATACCAATTTCGCCTAAATTCGATACACGAGCAAAAAGTTATGACATTTTTTGTGTGAGGCAGTAAGCCGACATGATTGGGATGTGATGTGTTAGTTGTAGACGTGATTAGCGATGCGACACGATGGCCAACGCATTACGGTACTGTTTTACACGTTATTTCAGTTCCTAATGGGTCTAGGGGTACTTTGGTCACTTTTTGTCACCCAAATCTGCCCATAACACTTAATTTCAGCCCCCAAAAGCATTGTACACTCAATTATTCATCTTTTATGTCAAAGAAAAACCCAAGCCTCCTCAAGAACACCAAGAACTTCATTAATTTTGCTTCAAGAAAAGCAAGAACTCAAGTTTTCTAATTTAAGAATGCTTTCAAGATAGTATTTCTCCTTCGAGATTAAACCTTTAAGGTATGTGGGAGTTCATCCATGGGTCCTCTTTCACCCATGGAGCCCCAAAACCCTTTCTACTTAAATAAATAATGAATTTTCCATTATTATGCTATTTTATATGTTCAAAAAAGATTGAATCTCATGCTTTCATGGTGTTTTTAATTCAATTCATCCCATGTATGATTCCATGCAAGATTTTAAATTCCCCATGCTATGAATTTAAGTTTCCCATGCATTATTCAAGTAAATACCATGATATATCCTAAATTCATGATGTTTAGCAATATTCTCATGTTTTAAATTCATGCCTTCCCATATCATGTTAAGTCAATTTCAAGATGAATTCCCAAGCTATGAACTTTTCTATGTAACTCTATTGTTCCCTCATGTTTAAGACTTTTTTACGTTCAAGCTATGAACTTTACATGTTTTGATGAAACGCCCATATCCTATTTCAAGCGAATTACATGTGAATTCCCTAATTCATGATCTTAGTTATGTAATCATGCTATGCTCCCATGTTTAAGGTAGTCCCATGTTCAAGTTCATGATCATGACATGTTATCATGTGGTCCCATTCATGTACAAGTTTATGCCTCTTAAGTGTTTGACAAAATGTCTAAATGAAAGCATTATTAACAAGATACTATTGTTATGCTATTATGATCATGCCATGTTTTACTTTCAATGCTATCTAGTCCTGGAGTATTCAATACCCAAAATCTAGCTGTTTACCTAGAATTACAGTAGCTACAGAATACTCTCAGTAATGTCATGAACAGTTGTACCCAATTAGTTAACAGAACTCAGTGAAATCACTCCAGTTCGCTCCGTCAACAAAATCAATGTGGGTTCAATCAAGCCTAGTACAATCTAGTTTTAGTCCCAGTATCAGTTTAATCATTAATAATTACCTTAGAATCCGTATGAATTATTATTTTTAGAATTCCATGACCTGAGCTTATCAGTTATCAGTGCATGTTGCAGTTAGTATTCCAGTGTAATTCAGTTGGGAGTAGGATTTAGCACCGATCAAACCCAGGAATGAGGGATCACCTGCCAATTGAGGGTGTGATCCTTAGTAGTAGTCCTTGCATTTGAGGGTTGGTAAGGTGTTTACCTGCCAGTTGAGGGTAATATCATTCTTATCATGGAACCTGCGAGAGTGACCTTTGGTCCCGTGGAATGATATTTCAGTGGATCCATACAGCCAGTGTTAGTACCCGTGGCATGGTACTGACACCCTTTCAACTAGGGTTATAGGTTAGACTGTTATTAGCTTATATTGGGGCATATCGGTTAGATGATACCTCTCACAGTTAGAGTTTCAGCTTCAGACTTAGTATGGAACTCAGTTAGTTCTACAAAATCAGGGCTATTGGAAACAGTCACCCAGCTTAGTATAGAACTCAGTTTAGTTCTACAAAATTAGGACTGTCAGAAATAGTCATCCAGTTATCAGTAACTCAGTTATCAGTAATCGCAGCTATTAGTTAATCAGTTATCAAAACTCAGTATTCAGTTCCAATTATAGTCTTAGTTATAGTCTCTATTACAGTCTTAGTTACAGTGTCAGTTACAGTCTTAGTTGCCATCTTAGTTACAGTCTCAATCACAGTCTGAGTCTAGTAATCAGATGAATAACTCAGTTTAATTTCAGGTTTGATTGACCATAGCATACAATTATCAGTTATTTAGTTATCTGTATTTCAGTACATCAGTTTATAGACTATTTTAGAATCATGTTATACATGTGATCTTGCATTCTCAAATAATACAGTTCTCATGAATTTACGCTCAGTTATCTCATGTTACTCAGTCAATCCCCTCCTCATATGTATAATACTCTACAATTTTAGTCCAATTATTCAGATTAAGTATAGTTTAGTCTTACATGCCCAGTATTCAGCTATCATTCATTTAGTTAATCAGATAAGTTAATATGTTTATGCATTCATGTTCAGTGTGCTTGTATATTCATATACTCAATCTATGTCTATCTCTATCATGTAGATTCAGACCCAGTATTCATACAGTATCCATGTTTTATCATATCCCAACTTTAGTTATACTTATATCATTAAAGTAAAGTTTTACAGAAACTAAATCTAGAGATTCACCAGCTTATCAGAGAATATTTGTCACTCATGCTTTAAGATATTTCAGTTTTTAGTTTATTCCAGCCTATTGATGAGTCTACTTATACTTGGCATGCATGTTTTATGATTACGTATGAAATAAATTTTACTTATTGCATTTACCCCTGCATACTCAGTACATTCCAGAAGTACTGATCCACAAATACGTCTGTGTGGATATATTATTTCATAATGTAGGTACCAGTTGTAGCCCGCACATCACAATCAGACAGTTGCAGATTCCATCCAGCAGGTGATGAGTTCTCTTACTTTAGAAACTCCTGACAATTTTAATTCATGTACAATTTATTTACTTTCATGTGTATTGATTAGTGGTAGTTGAAGGCATGTCCCAGCTATCTATAGTCAGTATAGTAGAGGCTTCATAGATGTTAGTCAGAGTCAGTGATGTAATTTCAGTTTTAATCTTCAGATTTATCAGATTATAAAGCTTTATCAGTATTGTATCTATTTTAGATTTTCAGTAGATTATGTTTCCGCATAGCAGGACAACTATTTATTATGTTATAATTTAGTTGCTTAATAGTATGCCATTTCATGGGTTAGCTTAGGATTACATGTGGTTCCAAGCACCGTATGATGACTAGTGGGTAGTGTCGGGTTGTTACAAACTTGGTATCAGAGCACAGAGTTCAAGTTTCCTAAGGTGTCTATGAAGCCGTGTCTAGTAGAGTCTTGTGGTATGGAGATGTTTGTACTCTTCTTCGAGAGGATACAAGGCATTTAGGAAATGTTTTCTTTCTTTCAAGTCTCAAATCGTGCAGTAGAAGTATTATCTAAGAAATTTATATAGATCTTAATCTTGCACTATTCATGCTAACTCTGCCTTAGTTTTGAGGCAACAGAAGTAATGAAGCTTAAGTCCTTACAGTTAATATTTCCTCAGCCAGTCCCCACAGACAGCTATGTGATTGTATGTTGGCTCAAAAAGTATCCCATCAGTGCCTTTATGTCCTAAATTTTGAAATATTTCATTCATGCTCATGAAAATTATGCATTAAGCCAAATTCAGATGTACTTTCATACCCCCTCTCAGAATTTTTTTTATAGTATGTGATCTAGAGTTAGAATTATGAACTCAAAATTTTAGTAGTAGTAGAGTTGGGATAGCGTTATCCAGATTGAGCAGATTATATATTCATGGGGCTAGTTGTACGAAAGGTAAATCAGCAGGCTTAAATAGTGTATGCAAGAATTTAAGTTTATTGATTCGAGATTAAGTATGATGGTGTGGATGAGTTTATCATTCATGTGTAGTATTATACCCCAGACTCTAGAGTAAAGTGATTCCAGTTTAGTTTACAGTTTATAAAGTGGTCACA
Source organism: Capsicum annuum (assembly GCF_002878395.1). NCBI lineage: Eukaryota > Viridiplantae > Streptophyta > Magnoliopsida > Solanales > Solanaceae > Capsicum > Capsicum annuum. The sequence continues at coordinate 163,261,282 of NC_061116.1, read as the reverse complement.
AACATAAGATGATGGCTTAAAGCTAAGGGGGAGATGATAGAACAAGTAGCCAAGTTAGGCTCTCAGATTCTAGTAGTAGTGCCAGTGTGTGTAGAAAAGCAGTAAGGGAGGATGATTCCCAACTTATTCTTATCTCAGTGTAAAGTTTTTCAGCCATCACGACATCTACTCATGTCTTATATGTCAGCTTTATCATCACAACACATATTCATTGACTTTATAGAAAAACCATGTACACTTTCAGTTTCTAGTATGAGGAGTTCCAATTCACTCAGCAGTACGAATAATTTTTCATGAAATCATGAACTCCAAACTCAGTCATGCAGCTCATGACTCATGTACCCATGCCTTATAATATGTTCAGTCCTAGGTGCTCATGCTATACCTCTACTGATCAGCGAAATTCAGTTTATGTTATGTATGTCCTCAGTTCAGACCTCTTTGATAAATTCATGTCACTGCATGTATTCAAGAAATCAGTTCAGTTCATGATATTCAGTTCATGTATCATGTTTCAGAATTAGTTATGCAATCATATTCCAAGTTATTCATGTTTAGAGTATGATCTTATTTACCTTCGTACAATACTCTCAGTCTAACCAGTCTCATTTGAGGATGAATGTTCCCAAGGGGGAGATAATATAATACCCCACATTTTCGGGCTAGTCTTTGAACCGTCGTTCCTATATGTATAAGCTATGATCTAAATGATTCCCATGAAAATATGAGTTTCATGATTTTTATCCTCATGTTTGATTTGCGTTTGACGTGAAAAATATTCATAAAAATCACTTAGAACAAAGTTGAGCTTAGAGCCTTTGATTCATCTAATGTTTGGTATTTGATTCTATAAGGGTCTACTTTAAATGTATATAACTTTTTATATATATAGAATTTTCCAGATCAAGACCCACCAAATTGTAGATAATTGAATTATCTTTCCAATGATACCAATTTTGCCTAAATCCAATACCCGAGCGGAAAGTTATGACATTTTTAGTGTGAGGCAGTAAGCCGGCGCGATTGGGATGCGATGAATCGGTTGTCGACGTGATTAACGACATGACACGATGGCCAACACATTACGGAACTATTTTACACGTTATTTCAGTTCCTAATGGGTCTAGGGGTACTTTGGTCACTTTTCTTCACCCAAATCCGCCCATAACACTTAATTTCAGCCCCCAAAAGCATTGTACACTCAATTATTCATCTTTTATGTCAAAGAAAAACCCAAGCCTCCTCAAGAACACCAAGAACTTCATTAATTTTTCTTCAAGAAAAGCAAGAACTCAAGTTTTTTTAATTTAAGAATGCTTTCAAGATTGTATTTCTCCTTCGAGATTAAACCTTTAAGGTATGTGGGAGTTCATCCATGGGTCCTCTTTCACCCATGGAGCCCCAAAACCCTTCTACTTAAATAAATAATGAATTTTCCATTATTATGCTATTTTATATATTCAAAAAAGATTGAATCTCATGCTTTCATGGTGTTTTTAATTCAATTCATCCCATGTATGATTCCATGCAAGATTTTAAATTCCCCATGCTATGAATTTAAGTTTCCCATGCATTATTCAAGTAAATACCATGATATATCCTAAATTCATGATGTTTAGCAATATTCTTATGTTTTAAATTCATGTCTTCCATATGTTTGATGAAATTCCCATATCATGGTTAGCGAATTTCAAGATGAATCCCCAAGCTATGAACTTTTCCATGTAACTCTATTGTCCCCTCATGTTTATGACATTCTTACGCTCAAGCTATGAACTTTACATGTTTTGATGAAACGCCCATGCCTTATTTCAAGCGAATTACATGTGAATTCCCCAATTCATAATCTTAGCTATCTAATCGTGCTATGCTCCCATGTTTAAGATAGTCCCATGTTCAAGTTCATGATCATGACATGTTATCATGTGGTCCCATTCATGTACAAGTCTATGCCTCTCAAGTGTTTGAAAAAATGTCTAAATTAAAGCATTGTTAACAAGCTACTATTGTTATGCTATTATGATCATGCCATGTTTTACTTTCAATGCTATCGAGTCCTGGAGTATTCAATACCTGAAATCTAGCTGTTTACCTAGAATTACAGTAGCTATAGAATAGTCTTAGTAATGTCACTAACAATTGTACCCAATCAGTTAACAAAACTCAACGAACTCAGTCCAGTTCGCTCACTCAACAAAATTAATGTGGGTTCAGTCAAGCCTAGTACAATTCAGTTTTAGTCCCAGTATCAGTTTAATCATTAATAATTACCTTAGAATCCGTATGCACTATTATTTTCAGAATTCCATGACCTGAGCTTATCAATTATCAGTGCATGCTCCAGTAAGTATTCCAGTGTCATTCAGTTGGGAGTAGGATTTAACACCGATCGAACCCAGGGATGGGGGCTCACCTGCCAATTGAGGGTGTGATCCGTAGTAGCAGTCCTTGCATTCCAGAACTAGGTAGACAGCGTAGGTTGAGATATCAGCCTGCCAGTTGAGGATTGATAAGGTGTTTACCTACCAGTTGAGGGTACTATCATTCTCATCATGGAACCTGCTAGTAGAGGGTGACCCTTATTTCTGTGGGATAATATTTTAGTGGATCCACACAACCAGTGCTAGTATCCGTGGTACGGTACTGACACCCTTCCAACTGAGGTTACAGGCTGGACCCTTATTAGCTTAGATTGGGGCATGTCGGTTAGATGAAACCTCCCACAGTTATAGTTTCAGCTTCAAACTCAGTATGGAACTTAGTTCAATTCTACCAAATCAGGACTTTCAGAAATAGTCACTCAGCTCAGTATAGAACTCAGTTTAGTTCTACAAAATTAGGACTGTCAGAAAAAGTCACCCTGCTTAGTATCGAACTCAATTTAGTTCTACAGAATCAGGACTGTCAGAAATAATCACCTAGTTATCAGTAACTCAGTTGTCAATAATTACAGCTATCAGTTAATCAGTTATCAGAATTTAGTATTTAGTTCCAATTACAGTCTTAGTTACTGTCTCAGTTATAGTATCAATTATCATCTTAGTTACAGTCTCAGTCACAGTCTCAGTACAGTAATCAAATTAATAACTCAATTTAGTTTCAGGTTTTCTTGACCATAGAGTACAGTTATCAGTTATTCAGTTATCAGTATTTCAGTACCTCAGTTTACAGACAATTTCATAATTATGTTATATGCTTGGTCTTGCATTCTCAAATAATACAGTTCTCATAAATTTATTCTCAATTATCTCATATTACTCAGTCTGTACCTTCTTTATATACATAATACTCTACAGTTTCAGTCCAGTTATTCAAACTAAGTACAGTTCAGTCTTACATGCCCAATATTCAGCTATCAGTCATTCAGTTAATCAGATAAGTTAGTATGTTTATGCATTCGTGCTCAGTGTGATTGTATATTCAGATCCTCAATTTATGTCAATCTCCATCACGTAGAATCAAACCCAGTATTCATACAGTATCCATGTTTTATCATATCCCAGCTTCAGTTATACTTATATCATTAAAGTAAAGTTTTACATAAACTAAGTCTAGAGATTCACCATCGTATCAGAGAATGTTTGTCACGCATGCTTTAAGATATTTCAGTTTTCAGTTTTTTCCAGCTTATTGGTGAGTCTACTTACACTTAGCATGCATATTTTGCGATTACGTATAAAATCAATTTACTTATTGCATTCACCCCTACATACTCAGTACATTTCAGAAATACTAATTCTCATATACGTTTGTGTGGCTACATTGTTTCATAATGTAAGTACTAGTTGTAGCCTGTACATCATGATTAGATAGTTGCAGATTTCAGCCAACAGGTGATGAGTTCTCTTACTTTGGGAACTCCAGATAGTTTTAGTTCATGTATAGTTCATTTACTTTCATGTGTATTGATTAGTGGTAGTTGGAGATATGTCCCTACTATCTATAGTCAGTATAGTAGAGGCTTCATAGATGTCAGTGATGTAATTTCATTTTCATCCTTCAAATTTATCAGATTATAAAGCTTTATCAGTATTGTATCTATTTTAGATTTTCAGTATGATTATGTTTCCGCACAGTAGAACAACTATTTGTAATGTTATAATTCAGTTGCTTAACAGTATGCTAGTTCATGGGTTAGCTTAGGATCACTCGTGGTTCCAAGCACCGTGTGATGACTAGGGGTAGTCTCGGGTCATTACGTAATGTGACCTATAGATGACCCTCAGATTGTAAACTTTTAAAAAATCTAGTACATTGTACATCTTCAATAACGACTATAGACATCCTTCAGACCAAATATTTCTTGAGATTCGGTGATGAATACCATTTGATCTTTAGTAATTGATGCACTTGGAGCTGATGAATAACTCTCAACACAAGACTGTTTTGCCTTTGGGTGATTTGATTAGTTATGAATGCTTCAAAATATCCTTCAACGCCAGACTCTTTTGTCTTTGCATTATTAATGGATATATATGGAGATGATTCAAAATATCCTTCAACACTAGACTCTTTTGCCTTTATGTGATTAACGAATATAGATGACTTTGAATTAATCATGAGCATCAAATGTAATTTAGAGATGCCCTGGATTGTTGTCTCTTTGAAACTATTCGAAGAGGGCAATATGGTCTTCGGGACATGGTCCTTATGACATGGCCCTGATGGCATGACCCTTATGGCATAGCCTTTTAGGTGTGGCCCTTATGGCATGACCCTCTTGGCATGAGCCTCTTAGCATGCCCTTTTTGCATGGACTTATCGGCAATGACCCTCTTGGCATGATATGATGCAATAGAAAGATGAGGATGAATGCAAATAGCGGTGCATCAATTGTAAAAAACATTACCTTGACATCTATTAGCATATTGTATCTTCTACATATACCATTTTTTAACATCACACGTTGTTTATGATCCCTGACTTATTGTGGATTTTAAAAAGTCATCATTTTGCTTTCCACGTCTGATGATACCTGTAACCACAAAGACTTGTTTGTTTTGGAAAGCTCAAATACTTTCAGCTCCATAACCATCCTGGCACTTTCTTGTCACCTTTGGATATTTGGATTTGTTGTATTTTTCTAAATTAAAAGAATATATTGAATAATCGATGCTTTTTTTGATTTTTCGTTGGCTTCAGGATAACCTATATCCATAAAAAACTTATTAGTTTTTTGTAAAAATGATCAGTGTTGACCTCCTTGGTCTTCAGCTACTGTCATTATCATAGTCGGGGTCTCATCTTCTTCAGGTGTTTGTCATTCTCTAGCTCTTTCTTCAACTCCTCGAGTTGGTAGGAATAAGGCAAAATCATTGTATAAATTAATTTAAAGTAAGTACTTTTGTAACCAACTGAATTTTCAAAAAATATTGGAAGGGGTATTGTTAATTAATTCATGTCATGTACTATCGTTAATGAACATTTTTGGCTTGAGGATTTAACATATCTATCATTTTATCAGTGAGCTTTGGAGATCTTTTAGTATAGTGGTTGAGGAGATTCAGAGATGAGTCTTTGAAGAAGGTCCATGAAGTTGACTCTGTTCTTTCAATGCTGATGAATCTTTGTTGTTATGTCTTTGAACTCTTTAGTACGGTATGATGGAAATTTTGAGGTCTTCCTCAAAATTTCCCCCCAGTTAGTGATATTTTCCTTAAAATTTGCTTTTACTATATCCTTATGTGATCTTTTCACTTACACTGCGAGAGGATAACCTTCTTTTGAATTTTTGAGATTCCTTCTCAAATATTTGGCCCCTGTTTACATTTCTTGGTTGATATCACCGAGCCGTTGTGACACCTACGTATCCTATAGAACAGGAATCAGGTCAAATATAGTTCCCACAATATAAAAAGAGTAAAGATATAATTAAAAGGGATGATCGAAACCGACAAAAGTCGCCTACGTATTCCATCCTTGGGAATTCAGGTCATCACGTAGTTCAAGCAAATATAAATAAAGTTTCCTAAAGGGTTGACCGAAGTCAGCATAGGCCGCCTACATATCCTCTTCTTGGGAATTCAGGTCAAAAATAGTTCGTACATAGAAGGAAAGGAAATTTTCTCCTAAGGGTTGACAGAAGACGATATAGGATACCTACATATCTCATTCTTAAGAATTCAGGTCAAACGTAGTTCGTACATAAAAGAATAAGGAATTCTAAAGCTATTTCAAAGTATAAAAATGATTACAAATAGAAAGAAAAAAGATACGAGGAAATAAGCACATAGAAATACCACATCAGGCATGGCATCTCTTTGCTGTATCTGAATTGATTGGCTTGGGCCACCTTTGGTAGTCCATCTCAGAAAAAATCAAGGCTTTACAGATAGACTTTGTAGATTACAAATGACCCTTGCAAATTTGGAGAGAACTTTCTCTTTTATTCCTCTTGACGAGGAAATATGCATTTGAGCACCAATTTCCTACTTCAAACATGTGAGATCTTACTCTTTTGTTTAAAGAACAAGTCATTCATTATTGATATAATTGGCCATGGCATACAACACTCATCCTCTTTTCATAAATCATCATAAGTTGGTCATGGCGGGCGCGGACCCATTCTTCTTTACTCAACCCTACTTCTTGGATGACTCTTAAAGATGGTATTTCAACTTCCGCAGGTATTATTGCTTCTGTCCCATAGACTAACACATAAGGAGTTGCCCCAGTCAAAGTTCTGACTATCATACGATATCCCAGCAAGGCATAATACAATATGTCATACCATGATCGGTGACTATCGACCATCTTTCTTAAGATCATCCTGATATTCTTGTTGGCACCTTCTACTACTCCATTCATTTGCAGGTGATATATGGTTGAATTTCGATGAGTGATCTTGAACTATTCACATATCTCTTTTCATTAAATGACTAGCTAAGTTGACTTTATTATCTGTAATGATTGACTTTGGTACCCCAAATCGACAAATCAAGTTGCTTTCAAAAAAAACCTGTTACTACCTTCTTGGTTACAACTTTGTATGAAGCAACTTCCTCCACTTGGTAAAGTAATCGATAGCAACGAAGATGAATCTGTGTCCATTAGAAGCTAGTGTCTTAATCGGATGACATCCAACCCCAAGCTACAAATGGATAGGGCGAGCTCATAACATTAAGTTCATATGGGGGCAACCGAATCAGATCCCCGTGTATCTGACACTTATGACATTTTTGCATGAACTTGCTACAGTTATTTTCCATGGTCATCTAGAAATATCCAGCTCTTAGGATTTTCTTGGCTAGAGTGAACCCATTCATATGAGGTCCACACATTCCTACATAGATTTCTTCATGTAATTTTATAGCTTCAATGGAATCCACACATTGCAGAAATCAAATCAGGGGTCCTCCTGTGAAGGACTTCCCCATTCAAAAAGAAATTATTGTCCATCCAGTGAATCATTTTCTTCTAATTGAAAGTTGCATCTTTAGGGTATGCCGTAACTCCTAGATACCTATTGATATCAAATTACCATGTCTTTCTATCTGGTTCTACCTCAACTTGTGCACAATATGCAGGTTGCTCCTTTAAACTTATTTCAAGCGAATTGATATAACTCTTATCCGGATGTTGAATCATTGAGTATATAGTGGCAAAAACATCAACAAACTCATTTTGTAACCTTGGAATATGCTTGAGTTCCACTTCCTTGAATCTCCTGCATAACTCCTGTACAAATTCTAAGTATGGGGTAATTTTAGGGTTCTTTACGGCCCATTCACCTCGAAATTGGTGAACCAATAGATCAAAATATCCAATGACTAGTAACTCTCAAACATCCATATCTATAGCCAATCTGAGACTGAAAATGCAAGCTTTATATTCAGCTATATTATCGGTGTATGAAAAACTTAGTATGGCAGTAACTGGGTAATGTTGACCAGTTTCTGATATTAAGACCACTCTAATTCCTGAACCCTTGAAATTAACCACCCCATCAAAGAACAATCTCCAACCTGGGTATACTTCAACAATGTCTTCTCCTACGAACAATACCTCTTCATCTAGGAAATAAGTTTGGAGTGGCTCATAGTCTTCATCAACAGTATTCTCTGCTTGGTGATCTGCTAGGGTTTGCCCATTGATTGTTTTTTGAGTTACGTATACAATGTCAAACTCACTTAACAATATTTGCCTTTTAGCTAATTTTCCCATGGGCATGGCCTTTTTGAATATATACTTTAAATGATCCATTCTGGAAATAAGATATATTATATATGATGTCAGGTAATGCCTCAACTTCTGGGCCACCCAGGTTAATGCACGACACGTTCTTTCCAGTAAAGTGTAATGAGCCTTATATGGAGCGAACTTCTTACTCGAGTAATAAATTGCTCTTTCTTTTTTTCTGATTTCATCACATTTCCATAAGACATATCCAAAAGCATTGTTTGAGACTAATAAATATAGTGGCAAATGACTTTCTTCTCTTGATGGAACTAGCACCTGTTGACTAGATAGATAATCCTTGATTTTGTCAAAAACTTTCTGGCATTCTTTGGTCCATTCATTTGGCACATCTTTCTTTAACATCTTGAGGATAGGTTCTCCAATAACCATTGACTAGGCTAAGAACCTGCTAGTGCAATTCAATTTTCCTAAGAAAATCATGACTTCCTTCTTTGTCTTCGGGGGAGGCAGTTCTTGGATTGCATTAATTTTTGAGAGGCCAAGATCAGCACCCCATCTACTAAATATGAAACCCAATAACTTCCCAATGGGTACCCCAAAAGCACACTTGGTAGGATTCAGATTCAAATTATACTTTGGCAACCGATCAAAGAACCTTCCCAAGTAGGCCAAGTGGTCTGAACTCTTGTGAGACTTGATGATTACGTCGTCCACGTACACTTTAATCTCTTTATGGATCATATCATGAAATATGGTTGTCATGGATCTCATATACATAGCACTGGCATTCTTAAGACCAAAAGGCATCATATTATAGTGATAAATAACCCAAAGTGTGATGAAAGTTATTTTCTCTGCATCTTATTTATCCATCGTATTTTATGATACCCAGTAAAATAATCCACGAATAATTGTATTTCATGACTCGCACAATTGTCGATAAGAATGTGGATGTTGGGTAATGGAAAGTTATCTTTAGGACTGGCTTTATTCAAATCTCTGTAATCAACACAAAACCTGATTTTCCATCCTTCTTTGGTGCCAGGACAATATTGGCTAGCCATGTTGGATACTTTATTACTTCAGCTACGTTGGCATGGATTTGCTTAGTGACTTCTTTCTTGATTCTCAAGCTTAGATCTGGCTTGAATTTTTGAGACTTTTGCTTCATAGGATTGAACCCTAGATCAATTGGCAACTTGTGTGACAAAATATCTATACTCAGTCCTAGCAAGTCATCATAGGACTAAGCAAATGCATTAAAATATTCTTTAAGCAACCTAATAAGTTTTCTCTCCTGCTCATCTATTCGATGCACACTGATTCTGGTTTGTTTGACTTCACCCTTATCACCTAGATTAATTATCTCAGTCTCCTCTAGGTTAGGTATTTCCCGATCCTTAAAATCTTTTAGTTCCTCAGTTAACTGGTCTGGGCCATTGTTTTTTCATCATACTCTTCCCATTCATCACCATTTGATTTGATTTCTTAATTTAGATCTTAACATAAAATTACACTGGTGTGTTTTAAATTATTATTATTATTGAAATCATAAACAACATAAGTTAGAGTATAGTTATCAGATAATGCAATAAAAATAGAAAGCAAATATTTTTGTAATAAGAGAGGCTTTTATTGAATTTTAAAAAATTACAAATGTTGGCTATGATCCGCACTAGTGCAGGTCTGAGCCTTTTGGAAAGCATAAAACATGAAAATGAGGTAAATAAACTTAAAGGGTGGGTCTCAGGCCTCATTCAGACTACTATCAATTTTGCAAAAGTAAAATTTCATCCTTTTATCTACCATATCAAGTGGGGATTCATGATTGGAGTGGAAGTCCAGTTTGACAGCTTCTTCCCTGGTTCATCTATATTGGAGTGGAAGTCCAGTTTGATAGCTTCTTCCCTGGTTCATCTATTTTGTTCTTGATCTTCTCAGGAAAATCTTCTACAATAACATCACACTCTATAAACAAGTTCCTTATTCTATCCTCAAGACTGTTGCTTATAGGCTTTATAGATATAGGAAATGACTGGTAGAGTAGAGGTAACCTCTTCGCCAATTTAGACCTCTCTTCTTTGTCTTACTTTCATTTGCTTCAACCTAACCCATGTCTGGACAACTTTTTTAGAATCATAACAGGCTCAATGATTTCATCCAAATTCTTTTCTAAACCATATCCGAGATCAAAATTGCTTCTTAATATAACTATGGCCAACATCTTATAGATCGAAGGCATTGGATTGTAGGGAGTTGGGTCTTTATCAGTTGTATTCAGATCTTCACCGTGTAAAAATCACTCTTTTTTATGACCTCTTAAATCAGGGGAACATAACTATTAGGGTGACTCAGATGACTTCCTTCGCCATGGATGACCACTTTATTATTTTCCCATTAAAATTTCACTAAATGGTGTAATGTTGAAGAAATAACCCCCACTATATAAAGCCAAGGCCTTCCTAAGAGCAGATTGTAACTTGTGGCAATGTCCATCACTTAAAACTCAGCTAAAAATTCTGTAGGCCTCATTTGAAGATTCAACTTAATTTCCATGATGGTGTTTCTCTGAACCCATCAAAAGCTCTTACATTTATGGTGTTTTGATAAATCTTTTCTATATCATAGTTCAACTAAGTTAGAACAGATAATGGGCAGATATTCAGACTTGATCTATCATTGATTAGTACACTAGTAACAATCTTATCTTGATATTTGACAGTAATATGTAGTGCCTTGTTATGCATTACTCCTTCGAAGGGTAACTTATCTCCACCAAAGGTAATGCGATTGTCTCCACCTTTATTTATCATGACCACCAAATTCTCAGTACTTGTGCCTACGGGTAAGTATACTTCTTCAAGGACTTTCAACAAGGCTTGCATATGATATTGAGAACTCATAGGCAATGCCCAAATAAAAATTTGAGCTGGGGTCTTCTCCAAATATTTCAAAATAGAGTATTCTTTAGATTGCATTCTTCTCTAAAATTCTTCAGCTTTTTCTTCGGTGATTGACCTTTTTTAACACTCTTTTTGTATGCATTATTAGCAAGTTCTTCTGGAGTATAGCATCTCCCCGATCTATTCATTCCTCGTGCGATGGCAGCTTCAACTATAAATTCTTCTCTTGCAGGCATCGAGGCAAAAACATGATGAGGTACGACAAATGGAACAAATTTGGGCTTCTCGGTAAGGCTTAAGATAGCCACTGCCTTTTCTATTTCTTTCACTATGTCTTTCTTCAGGGTTGTCCTACACTATAAACTTGCTCACCATCCACTCATCATTTTTTTCTATCATACTGATGGTCACCCCTTCATAGTGTGGAAATGGGTTGGTAGTAACATTTGGTGGCATTGTTTGTAGCAAAATCACCTTGTGATCAATCAAATCTTGAATATTGTGCTTCAAATTAATATAGTCCTTAGTCGCGTGTCCAATACCCCTGAATAATATACACAATATTGATCTGCATGGAGGAATCGAGAATTGGTATTGGCAATTTTTGGTGGGATAGGTTGGATGAGACCTACTTCCTTTAACCTTTCGAATAATTGAGTCCTAGTTTCAGCCAAATCAACGGAACTCCTGGTGTCTTTCTTTTCTTAATGTAAGCGAGGAAGATTATGGTCATTTTGGTTGGTAGGAGGAGGGACTTGATGGTAATTTTGGTTAACTGGGGCTTTTTGGTAGGCTTAAAATTTTGGGAGTGGAGCTTGGTAAGTGGGCTAATAATTTAACAATGGAGCTGGGTAATTCTGTAGATTGGTAGAGAAATTTGGTTGTGGAATTTGGGGACTGGGTTGGGTATAAAACACAAGTTGAGGATTTTGTAGAGTTGGGTGGGAGGGTACATTGATGGTGATGGTATTTTCCCAGAATGGATCCAAAAGATTTCTTTGACTTTGGGTTTAGACTAGAGAATATGAAAGACATCTATTCTCTCTTTTTCTTTGGGAATTTTGAAGATCTAAGCAGTGCAGAGGTTTTGTTGATTTTTTCCATCCCGAGTCCTTCCTCATCCGTTTCACCGATCTTAACCAAATCAGCGAAGGTAGCACGAACTGCCGATACCATTTTGCCATAAAAATCCTCTTTCTAAGCTCGGGTAAACACAATGATGATTTTTTTCTATCATAGGAGGTCGTACCTATGCTGCTTCTTATCACCAATGATAGGCATATTTACGAAGGAATTCGTTAGACTTTTGCTTGATGCGGTTCAAAGAATATCGATCAGAAACCATCTCTACTAGGGGTGTACATAGGTCGGGTTGGTTCGAGTTTTATTTAAAAAACAAAACCAATCATGTCGGTTTATTAAAACTATAAACCAAATCAAACCAATATAAAATTGGTTTTTTTGGTTTAGGTTTTAGTCGGATTTTTTGAGTTTTTTAGTTTTTTTTGTTTTTTTATAATATTTAGTTTTTACAATTATATTATGATCGAAGATTAGATCAAATATGTTTTCACTCATGTGCTAATGAAAAACCATAATTATGAAAAAATGAGGAGCGAAAAACTCTCTTGAAACTAAAAAGTGAGATGAAGAGTGAAAATTTTAGGTTTTAAGTTTATATTGGGTGTTGGATCATTTAATTAGCAATTAATGGACAAATATTACAACTTAAAAGCCCAAATCTAAATATATATCTACATCTACTTTTAAATTATTGAAAATTACTAAAACTAGTTGAAAAAGTATTTAAAAAGTAGACTATAATTAATATTTTATGTATAAAAAGGTTTGAATATTATATATATATATATATATATATATATATATATATATATATATTATGTCGGTTTGATTCGGGTGTGGTTTGACTTTTTGTTTTGTAACACCAAACCAAACCAAGAATGGCCGTTTTTTTTTACTAACGCCAAACCATAAGTCTTTTTTTTGGTTTGGTTTGGTTCGTCGGTTCGGTCTGACTTAACGGTTTGGTCTGTACACCCTTAATCTCTACATTATAGGAAAATCTATCAACAAAATCCCCAGATAAAGCACTCCATTTAGGCCATTTTTAATTTCTTACGAAGTGAACTATTCTAATGCCTCTTCACTTAGACTTCGACTGAAAAGCCTCATCAATAAAGATTCATTTCTTCCAGTACCTACCATTTGGTAATAATATCCTCTCAAGTGGGCAATAGGGTTTCCAGCACCATTGAATATTTCAAATCTAGGAATTTTAAATCCCTCGGGCAAATTCAAATCAGGGTGGATGCAAAGGTCATCATAACTAAACCTTGTTGCATTAGGCAATCTATATGTTTTCTTTATCTTGGTTATCTCTTCCTTTATCAATAGTGCTTCCTAGTATATTTGTCTTCAATCACCTTACACTCCTTTTCTATCTCCTCAAGTGGTCAATTTCTAGGTTTTGGAGGAATATGTGGTGAGATGCAAGTATTATGGTGGCATGAAGGGTAGCGGAAGGGATATTTTGGGTTATCAAAGTGTTTTGGGCAGTATGAGTGGAGTTTTGATAGGTGGGAATTGAGTTTTGAGGAACATTGACATTGGGATTAAAAGTAAGATGAGTGTTTTTGAAAACGAAGGCATTTGGGGAGGTATTTTGGTAATTTAAAGTGTAGCTTTGAGGATAGTAAGCATTTGGATTATTGTCATGTTTGGTAGTATGAGTTTGGCATGATGGATTGATGGAATTAGCAAGAGGTCTAGGTATAGAAGTGGAGGGTATGTCGTTTGGTTAGTTCTCGTTGTTAGGATAGCTAAGAGAGGGAAATCAGAGCAGAAGCGCACAATTATTCAAGGCTAGCGTATTAGCCGGCGGCAATGGCTAAATTAGCCCTATCCTTTACTCTTTGTACTTCCTCTTGAAGCTCCTCCATTCTCCTAGTTAATTCAGCGATCATCTCACCTCGTGTTGTTATCACACCATCTGTAACAGTAATTTCGATAAGAGCATTTTCCTCACTACTACCAACCATTTTTCCCTTTTCAGTAACCAAGTGACGGTCAAGAGAGGAATTTTTATTTTTCTTAGATCTAGTGAAGTATTGATGTTCAACCAACTTTTTGTCAACACAGATTAATTTCTACTTACTGGATTACCTGATAAAGTATACAACTCCTAAGGTAAATATGTTAGATCTCATTAATGGTAAGTAATGCAAGATATCCGATATAAAATAAATACGTAAAGATACTTTCATTTTAGGTAAATTGATCCACGGGCGAGTATTGACTCGAAAGGAATTAATGAGCAGGACTTTGTCCCTTGATATTTTTGGGATAATTGGGTCTTTAGCAGAAAGTTTGACAAGTCTAAATCTTTGGGTGTCTCCATCTGCTGACTTTGGATTCATGCGACTTTTCTCGACAATATGAGAGACAAAGTTTTAAGGATAGAGGCCAAGCCAAAAGGCTGCCTACGTATCTCACAAAGGAGAAATTAGGCCATACATAGTTCAAATAGGCAAAGATGAAACTTCATTTCATTTTATTTTCATTTGAATTCATTACATCAACAAAACATGAAAGAACAACTAGGTCCTAGATAGGTGCGTACATTCTTGCTTCATTATACTTTTTCCATATCTTGTTCTTCTATGGTGGAATGATGGAAATTTCAATTCGACCCTTCCCTTGCATTTGAAAGTGAGTCTTATTCCACACATTCTTTCTTACAATCTTCAGTCAGTACTTCAATTTTACGCTCAAAATTCTTCTTTTCTTGCGCGATCAATTGTTTGACTTTAGTAATTTCCTCATCCGTCTGATTGATCTTCCTGACCACTCTCCTGATTTAAGCAATTATCACCTTTTCACTTGGATTAACACTACTATCTTTCTTTTTATTTGAGCGGTTCTTGAGTTCATGATCCATTTTTCTAAAAGAACAAGAACATGTTCAAAAAAGAAGTTAATGAAGAAATGTTTGAGGACTTTTCTCAGAGACTTGGAGACCTGAAATATTTTGGGCGGGCTTTTAGATAGTAAGTTTATATTTCTGCCTAAAGGTTTTAGAAAAAGATAGGAGTGGATCCATTTACCTTTAATCAAATAAACACATATCATATAAAATAATTATACCACATAATAGCAAGTATAAATATTCACGTTCGAAATTGGGTGACCCTTTTATGCCAGAGGTGAACCTAAATGTCAAATATTCGAGAATATGATAGATTGAGCCGAGCAATTAACAAAGATTCGTCTCACATATCACGTTGCACAAAATATGCTTGTTGATCGCAGAACCCATCGACATATAGGTGGATATCCTAAATGCGGAGTTAATACCAAGAATCAACTCGACTAAGGTATATGCATGCATGACTTAAATTGAAAAGGCAACATGACTCTATCTTAAGTTGTTCTAAGATTTGGGTAGACACGGACTTGGATTTTTTATGTGAGAAGGCACATGGTCCCCCGACAGTAAAACTTTCGCTCATCCCACGTATGCACCGATTCTTAAAAGTAAGGTGATTTAATGAATTTTAAGAAAGTACAATGTACAATTTGCATGCACAATGTGTGTGAGTATCAGCTTTCCAGAGTGGAGGAAATATGAACGGAATGATAATTTATATGAAATTTAAACAAATAGACACATAAGAGTTAGCCACAAAAAGTTTAAAAAAAAATTATTGGTTGGAACCTAGATAGATCCCCAACAGAGTCGTCATTTCTGTTTTATCCCTTTTTCGAATTTATCAAAGGGAAGATAAATTATTTAAAAGAAAATTGTTCTTGACTTCTTAAATCATTTCAAGACTTTTTAAAAAAATGTCGAAAAAACTTAATAAAAATTATAGAGTAGCCACTTAATTTTTATATAAAAATTAAGAAAACTTAAACAATTCTAAAGGTTCAAAAATAGAAATAAACCTTTAAAATTAGAGAAAATGAGTAAGGGTAAGAAGGGTTTTAAGACACTTAGAAACACCCCTTTTAAATGGTTGACCAAAATACTTTTGACTAACTTAAAAAGGGTGGCTAACTTTATGAAAATGTCAATCTTTTTATAGAAATATCTAATTTGAATCGAACGATTTTTTGAAAATAGTTTTAGTTCGTCAAGTTAAAATGGTTTGTTTTTAAGCTAAAGGGAATTGGCTTTGAAAATAAAATTTCAAACAAAAGCCCATTTCTAATAACACAATTTTAATGAAAGTAATAATTTATTTTGTTTTAAGGGAAATTATTTTTGAAGGAAAATCTATTTTGATGGTCAATGTTAATTTAAATCTTGATTTTAAAAATAATAGATTTTAAGAAGAAATACTAAAAAAGGAACAATTGATCAATCATGGGAAAATTGATTTTTAGAAGAAATCAATTTGAGAAGATCTATTTATTTTTATGTTCAAGAAAATTCTATTTAGCCTAAATGAGATTAATTAATACATGAAAAAAAATCATCTTAATGTGAAAGACTTCTTTTTAAAACAGATTAACATAAAATTCAATTTTTATTCTTTTATTTGAACAAGATAATTTTATTTTTTTAAAAAAGAAAAATCCAAATAAGTAAAGAAATAAAAAATGAAGATAAAATAAAAATGGCAACACCTTGAGTAATTTATCTAGATTAATTAATAAAAGTGTTCAAGTAAATACAAATAAATAAATTAGAATGAATTTCTATTATATGGAAGAGGTGGTTTCGACCACCTCTTATGCAATTACCAAAAAACTCCTCTACTCCCACTTAATTACATACCATATCTCAATATATAATAATTTCATTATTTTATCATAATGGTTTAAATATTTAATTTATATTAATTAACTATAACTA
The DNA here is from genome assembly GCF_002878395.1 of Capsicum annuum. NCBI lineage: Eukaryota > Viridiplantae > Streptophyta > Magnoliopsida > Solanales > Solanaceae > Capsicum > Capsicum annuum. Next base: position 163,244,362 of record NC_061116.1, on the reverse strand, counting down.
AATATTGGAAGTAAATTTTTTTCATTTATTTAATTGGCTATCATGTTCAAAACTAATTTGTTACTAAAATCACAATAATTAATAACTTAAAATATTTAAAAGACATACAGAAATTTTATTGACTCTCGTTATTTTAGCAATGCCACATAAATTGGGATAAAAGAAAAAGTACTGCAAATCATAATAATTAACAACTTAAAATATTTAAAAGATATATAAAAAATTTAGTTGACTCTCAAAATTGTATCGAAGCTACATAAATTGGGACACAAGGAGTAAATATATTATTTGATAATTACGCAAAAAAATTTATAAATCACAATAATTAACAAGTTAAAATACTTTTTTAAAAATAGATAAAAGTTCTATTCAACTCTCAAAATTTTATCGGTGCGGAATAAATCATGACAGAATAAAAAATTATCTTAATTAATTGCAACTAAATATTTAAAGTAAATCAATTTTATTATTTTAATTGACTTTTATTGATAAAACTAAAAATATAAATATTTGTATTAAGAAAAAGTAGAGTTGGAGAAACTTCATGTTCATAAACGAAAAAGCGGAAGGTATTTTTTTAAGATATTTTTACTTTTGATTTTTATATCTATATCTATAATCTATAACCTATATCTATATCTATAGCTATATCTATATCTATATCTATAATCTATAATCTATAATATATTAAAGGGAAAAGGACATGGGATGGCCATTTTTAAAAAAAAATGGGCCCACATTTGAAAAGGTGGACATGCTGTAACCAGTTGGCTAAATTAATTCCCTTTTTAGCTATATGGCCCAATTGGGCACATGCAATCTCTATACTCAATTGATACACTTTTATACCACATTGGTACACTTTTATATTATATTGATACATTTTCTGAGGTGGTTTCGACCACCTCTTATGCAATTATAAAAAAATTCCTCTACTCTCACTTAATTACATACTATATCCCAATATATAATAATTTCATTTTTTCATCATAATGGTTTAAATATTTAATATATTCTATTAATTTATGTTAATTAACTATAACTAAATATTGAAAGTAAATTTTATTTATTTATTTAATTGTCTATCATGTTCAAAACTAATTTGTTACCACAAATCACAATAATTAATAACTTAAAAGGTGGTTTCGACCACCTCTTATGCAATTACCAAAAACCCCTCTACTCTCACTTAATTACATACCATACCCCAATATATAATAATTTCATTGTTTCATCATAATGATTTAAATATTTAATATATTCTATTAATTTATATTAATTAACTATAAAGAAATCTTTGAAGTGAAATTTTTTTATTTATTTAATTGACTATCATGTTCAAAACTAATTTGTTACCACAAATCACAATAATTAATGACTTAAAATATTTAAAAGACATATGGAAATTTTATTTACTCTCATTAGTTTAGCAATGCCACATAAATTGATATAAAATAAAAAGTACTGCAAATCATAATAACTAACAACTTAAAATATTTAAAAGATATATAAAAAATTTAGTTGACTCTCAAAATTGTATCAAAGCCACATAAATTGGGACACAAGGAGTAAATATATTATTTGATAATTACGTAAAATTATTATAAATCAAAATAATTAACAAGTTAAAATACTTTTTTAAAAATAGATAAAAGTTCTATTCAACTCTAAAAATTTTATTGGTGCGGCATAAATCATGACAAAATAAAAAATTATCTTAATTAACTGCAACTAAATATTTAAAGTAAATTAATTTTATTATTTTAATTGATTTTTAAATAGAAAATTAATATTTTTATTTATTTATTTTAGTAAATTTAAAGTTTAAAATTTTTTTTTTCTTATATAGAACCACTAATATTTAAACTTAACTTTAAATTTTTAAAGTACAAAATTAATAAATTTAATTTAATAAAATTAATTTCTAATGAATATTTTCTTAGAATTTGTGTTGGGTCAATATGTATCAAGTTAAAAAGAAATAAAGAAAAATATATAGTAAAATTTTATTATTGTAAAAGATAAATATAATGCACTATCCAATAATGTTTAATAATATCATATTTTGCATATGCAAATATAGCATCCCGTATTGAATTAATATACTATTTTCGTAAATTATCGATGATTATTATTGGATATGATAAAAGTATATTAATTTTCATAGTAATAACATAATCAATCGCTCTTAATTAATTATTATGAGTCATCTAGGTATTAAGAAAATAAATAATATTTAATAAAAAAATAAAATAGACATATAATGCGAAATTAACTCTTAATGTTTTAAATTAAATTTTCGTCTTTCAAACGATGATTTTACTATATCACTTCTTATTATAAGTCATTTCTGTATTAGAAAAATAAGAATAACAAAATGATATGTCAACATAAAATATTTAATTGACTATCAAAATTATGTTACTCCACATAAATTGGGACGAGACAAAAGAAGATATAAAGCAACATATATTATTTGAAAATTAAATAAAAAGTACTGTAAATAACAATAATTAAAAAAAACTTGACTGATTTCTGCTTCAGCTGCTTCAATCGTGATTTTAATGTACATTGATGTTTAAAGAGGGTAAAATGGCATGATGAGATTTAAAGAGGATAAAAATGTATGTAGTAAAGTGTGAGAAGAATAAAACATAAGTAAATTTTAGTAGTATATTTTAAAGAAATTAAAGAAAAGAAGTATAAAGATTATTTGTAAAAGATTTTTACAAACTAATTTAAACATTAATAAAGTAAATTTAGGTACAAAAAATGTGTATTTATCACAAATTTGCTACCAAACACTTCTCACTTTCTTAACATTAGCAAATTTTCTATCAAATATGTGTAGCCATCTTTCTTAACTTTTTATAGCTCCTCAATATTAATTAACATTTCTCTATTTTAAAAATAAAATAAAGAAAAAAAAATCTCAACTTTTCCTTCTCTATTAAAAAACAACACTCTTTTCCTGTGTTAAAAATAATAATTAAACAAAACAATAGCGAATCTAAGGTGTGTATTCTCTTTATCGAGTAAGTTTACATGATTCTTAATCTTTGCGATATTGAAAATCAATAAGCTGTTGGATATTTGATTTAAGCTATTTCATCAGATTTACGCCTCTTTTTTTTTTATATTTCTTATCGCAAAATTCAACAAGAAGGTTAAAAAAAGGTTTCAATTGTGATCCCCTCAGCTCAATCATACTAATGAAAATATTCTACTGCTCAAACTTTCTACTCCAAGATAAATCCTAAAACTTAAAAATTGTAAACCACTTGTTCTATTGTTGGGCCCGTGCTGACACGGGCCTTGCACTTCTAGTAGTAAATAGAGAAGAGTTAAAATTGGGCTTAAAATTGGGCCCTTTTTGGTCCATTAAAGGTCTGTCCAGCTCTTGGACAAATTCCAGACTTTCAGCCCATTTTCGCCCCTGTATATCCGCTGTATATCAATAATTTTTTTCTTGCCTTTTTCTGTATACCACTGCATATACAGTGTATATCAGTATGGATACTTACGTATATTTGCTCTATTTTTCATCATAAGCCGTGTGATAGTGTGCAACTGCTGCTTCCGATGTATATTCACTGTATATAAGAGTATATCAATGTATACCAGCTCATTTCAGAATTCGGCTGAGGCTTTGACTCAATGGAGGTTAGTTTTAATCAGACGGAATGCAATAGATAGGATTCTGTTGGACTCAATAAGGAAGTTCATGTATAAAAAAAGAATAAAAAAAAAGATGAATACTAGTGATAGAGTAAAGGAAATTAATGTTATGCTTAATGAAAATTGTTAAATACCACACAAATTGTGCATTGAATAACCCATAAATGAGGCCACGAAATGAAAAATTTGAATAAACTTCAGGCAAATAAAATCAGAGCAGACCCTTTTGTGTTAGTAAAGGATATAGCCTAAATTGTTAGGAAAGATGTGCACACAATCAAAGAGCCCGACAGGGTAGCAGCGGAAAATACCCAAGACTAAACTTTTCCTTTCAACTTGAACCAAGAGAAGACAAATAAACCCAAGCAAAATAGATTAATATACAGCGAACAACTCAACCAAATCAAATAATACAAGAATAAAGCCAATCACACGAGACACAAGATTTACGTGAAAAACCCTTCAGTGTGAAGAGTAAAATACCACGGGACCAAAACCTCCACTATAATCACCAAAGAGTTACAATATTTTCCTCCAAAATATCATCAAACAAGTGCCAAACAACAAGAAACAATTCATAATCCACAACACCAAACACTAGAGAAATAAATGAGTGAAAGCACAAAAAATGCAGCTACTATTCAGGAATGAAGAACAGGAGATACAGGCCACCAAATCAAGATCTGTCAGTTCCTAATCAAATATTGAGATGAGAGGAACAATCAGTCCAAAATCAGCTCAATCGGACAAGAAATAAAGTGGGAATCACAATTTGAAGTTGACAGTTGTGGCTGAAATTTAGGTGCGAAAATCAGCTTTGTTCTTCTCTCTTTGGCTGCTGAAAACTCTCTTTTTTGAGATGGTGAATAAAACCTAAAAAGATCAATATATATGCCCCATAGTAATGGGCCTATGGGCAAAAGTGGATTGGTCCAAATTGAGCTTCATTTTATCCACATAGGAAGGGACAAAGGTCTATGACCCAACAATTCTCTCCCTCCCAACTATGTGGAGGAGACCGCCATCCCGGCGATCATGCAACAATCTTCAAACTTCTCTCTTGGCAAAGCCTTATTCATCATGTAGGAACCATTATCATCCGTATGAATCTTCTCAAGTTCAAGCAACTTAGAATCCAACACATCCCGAATCCAATGATATCTCACATCAATGTATTTAGACTGACCATGAAATGTAGAATTCTTGCCAAGATGTATGGCACTTTGACTGCCGCAATGAAGCACATACCTCTCTTGAGTACAACCAAGTTCCCCCAAGAATCTCTTTATCCAAAGCAATTCTTTACAAGCTTCAACGGCAGCAATAAGCTCAGCTTTTGTAGTAGATAGAGCAACATATTTTTGCAACCTAGATTGCCAAGACACAGCTCCCCCTGCAAAAGTAACCAAATACCCTGAAGTAGACTTGCGAGTATCAACATCATCGGCCATATCTGAATCAGTATAACCACAAAGACTAGGCTTTCCTGTACCAAAACAAAAACTCAAAATAGAAGTGCCACAAAGTTATCTCATACTCCACTTCACAGCATTCCAATGTTCTCTTCTTGAATTAGAAAGAAAATAACTAACACCAACAGCATTAGCAATATTCGGTCTTGTGCAAACCATTGCATACATCAAACTACCAACAGCTGAAGCATAAGGAACTTTCGTCATATCTTCTTTCTCATCATCATTGGAAGGGCACTGCTTCGTGCACAACTTGAAATACATAGCTAAAGGTGTACTGACAACCTTAGCCTTATCCATGTTAAACCTTCGAAGTACTTTATGAATATACTTCTCTTGTGATAACCATATCTTGGCCTTTCTATCATGGACAATCTGTATGCCAAGAATCTACTTTATTGGTCCTAAGTATTTCATAGAAAAAGACTTACTCAAATCTTGCTTCAACTTTTGAATCCTGCAAGAATTATGACCAACAATAAGCATGTCATCAACATAAAGCAACTCAATAATAAAGTCACCATCAGAGAATTTTTGCACAAAAACACAATGGTCTGAATTAGTCTTCTTGAAGCCCTGCTGACTCATAAAGGAACTAAACTTCCTGTACCACTGCCTAGGAGCTTGTTTCAAACCATACAAGCTCTTCTTCAATTTACAAGCATAATTCTCTTTTTCCTTGACTTCAAAAACTTCGGGTTGCTCCATATAAATTTCTTCACCTAAGTCACCATGAAGAAAAGCAGTTTTAACATCCATTTGCTCAACCTCTAAATCTAGACTTGCAGCTAAGCTTAGAACCACACGAATAGATGACATCTTCACAACCGGAGAAAATATCTCATCAAAATCAATTCTCTTTTTCTGGTTAAATCCCTTCACAATCAATCTAGCTTTGTACCATGGAATTGGATTACCATCTTCATGCTTCACCCAAAAAACCCACCTATTTTTCAAAGCTTTTCTGTCTTTAGGCAGCTTAACCAAATCAAAGGTATGATTATCTTGCAAAGATTTAATTTCATCTTCGATAGCATCAAACCACTTTTCTTTTTCTTCACTTTCCATGGCCTCATCAAGACTCTCAGGTTCTCCTCCATCAGTCAAGGGTACATATTCACTGGGAGAATAATGAGATGAAGGTATTCTCTCTATTGTAGATCATCTGAGAGAACTCTCTGGAGTATCAACAACTGGTTGCTGGTCAACCAAATCAACTTGCAATAGAGCATCAACAATTTCTTGCTGGTCATTCTGAACATGATTATCATCTTCATTATTAAATTGATTTTCATCATCATGAAGATTTTCTTCAGGAGCAGTAGTCAAAGGAACTGGATCAACATCAACTAGGCTCTCACTACTCTGAGAATCAACCTTCTCAGCTTTGTTAAAATCTTCAATTGTTTGGTCTGCAAAGAACACAACATCACGACTTCTAATAAGTTTCTTCTTAACTGGATCATAGAAACGATAGCCAAATTCATCTTGACCATTGCCAATGAAGATACACTATCTAGTTTTAACATCCAACTTTGAACTTTCATCCTTAGAAACATGAACAAAAGATTTACACCCAAAGACTCTTAGATGATTATAAGAAACATTCTTACCAGACCAAACTCTGTCAGGGACATCACCATTCAAAGCAACAGTAGGATATAAATTGATAGCATAACCAGTCGTGTTAAGTGCTTCTGCCCAAAAGGAATCTGGCAGCTTAGCATCTGAAAGGATATATCTAACCCTCTCAACTAGTGTTCTGTTCATTCTCTCCGCTAATCCATTCAACTGAGGAGTCTTTGGAGGAGTTTTCTGATGTCGAATACCCTTCTTTCTGCAATATCTATCAAAAGAACTAATATCTTAACGAATGCATTTCAATTTCTTCCCTGTCTGTCTTTCAACCAAGGCCTGAAAATTCTTAAACACATCAAGTACTTGATCCTTGGACTTCAAAGAAAATACCCAGAGTTTGCGAGAATGATCATCAATAAAAGTCATAAAGTAAAGTGCACCGCCATAAAACCTTACTTTAAAAGGACTGCACAAATTAGAATGCACCAACTCTAGCAAATCAAGCTTTCTTGAAGGCGGATGACTTTGAGAAGAAACTCTTTTCTGTTTACCGGCTAAGCAATGAACACACTTCTTCAACTTTTCTTGTTTTACTTCAGAAAGTAAATTTTTCTTAGACAAACTATCAATCCCCTTCTCATTCATACGACTCAACCTTCTATGCCACAACTCTGATGAAGTATCATTCTCTACCAAGTTTATCAAGCCTCTAGAAGTAGAGCCCAGAAATACGTATAAGTTAGACAACTTGTCACCTCGAGCCACAATCATCGAACCTCTAGTAAGCTTCCACTGGCCAGCACTAAGGGTATTAACATAACTCTCATTATCAAGACTTTCTACAAAAATCAAATTCATGCAAACATCTGTACCATGCTTGACATTATTGAGAATTACTTTGGAACCATTGTTACTTTCCAAATAAATCGTGCCAATGCCAAGTACTTTAACTTCATCATTATTGCCCATTTTCAACATCCCAAAATTACTTAGAGTATAAGAAGAAAATAATTTCTTCTTTGGCGTAACATAAGAAGTAGCACCAGAATCCACAAACCAGCTACACTCATCGTGAACAAGATTAATGGAATTCTCACCACAATCAACAAGAAGATCATCATTAGCAACAATAGCAACACAATTTTCATTATCGTCTTTTTTCTTTTGCCGTCTTATATCTCTCTTATGCTTGTAACAATATTTCATGATATGCCCCTTTTTGTTGCAAAAGTCACATATAACATTCTTAAATTTGTACCTTGACTTGCTTCTACTTTAATCTCTATCATTTGAATCTCTAGACTTCTTTCTCCCCCTCTCTTCAGTAACCAAAACATCAGACTGTGAAGATGAAGAAGATGAGGCCTGAGATCTTTTTCTTATCTCTTCATTCAAAACACCACTCTTAACATATTCCATAGTTACAATACCACCGGGAGTAAAATTAGTCAAAGAAACTCAAAGAGTTTCCCAAGAGTCGGGCAGAGTAGTAAGAAGCCAAAGTTTCTGAATTTCTTCATCGAACTTTACACCCATTCCGGACAGCTGGTCAAAGACACCCTGAAAATTATTAATATGATCAGAAATAGGACTGCCCTCTTTATACCTGATATTCATCAATTGCTTAAGCACGAATAACTTATTATGTCAGTCTTCGAAGTATAAAGTGTCTCGAGCTTGTCCCAAAAACTTCTAGCATGTGTCTCATTCATAATATAATTTCTACCATTATCTTCAACCCATTATCTGATATATCCACAAACCTGTAAGTGCTCAAATTCTCGATCCTCATCCATCATAGATTCATGTTTAGTAGATGCAAACATAGGTAGATATATTTTCTTGACAAATAGAAGATCTTTCATCTTGCCTTTCCAAGTATGATAGTTACTACCATTCAAACACACCATCTTTCTCATATTTGCCTCCATCATTCAAATCTACAATCAACATCAACCAACTCTCTGATATCACTTGTTAGGAAAGACGAACACACAATCAAAGAGCCCGACAGGGTAGCAGCAGAAAATACTCAAGACTAAACTTTTCCTTTCAACTTGAACCAAGAGGAGACAAATAAACCCAAGAAAAATAGATTAATATACAGCAAACAACTCAACCAAATCAAATAATACAAGAATAAAGCCAATCACACGAGACACAAGATTTACGTGAAAAATCCTTCAGTGTGAAGAGTAAAATACCACAGGACCAAAAACTCCACTATAATCACCAAAGATTTACAATATTTTCCTCCAAAATGTCCATCAAAAAAGTGCCAAACAACAAGAAACAATACATAATCCACAACACCAAACACTAGAGAAATAAAGGAGTAAAAATTCCAAACATGCAGCTACTATTCAGAAATGAAGAACAGGATATAATGGCCACCAAATTAAGCTCCGTTAGTTCCTAATCAAATATTGAAATGAGAGGAACAATCATTCCAAAAATCAGCTCAATCGGACAAGAAACGAAGCGGAAATCGCAGTTTGAAATTGACAGCTGTGGCTGAAATTTAGGTGCGAAAATCAGCTTTGTTTTTCTCTCTTTGGCTGCTGAAAACTCTCTTTTTTGTGATGGTGAATAAGACCTAAAAATATCAATATATATACCCCATAGTAATGGGCCTATGGGCAAAAGTGGGTTGGTCCAAATTGGGCTTCATTTTATCCACATAGGAAGGGACAAAGGCCCATGAACCAACATAAATAATACTAAAAATCGTGTCCCTAATCATGTTAACAAAGGATACGGTGAGTCGCTAAGCTGAGTATATAAATTAAAGGTACAAAAAGATGTAACAATGTTATCTTTAAACTATTGGACCAATTTTGTCGGAAAGTACATTATCTAGTCTCATTCTTGAAGAGAAAAAAAACAAAATATATTTAACACCAAGCAATGAATAATGACATACTAAATAGCAACAGGGTATATGCAACACATTCTTTTGATATCTTTGTGACTTATAAAGTTACTTTCTAGTGTTGAAAATTCTTAAGAACATCCAAGGCATGCTTAATTCACAATCCAATATGCAAACTATGAGCCTAGTTCACCTGGGAAAAATTGTATTGAATTTTTCTTGGACTCAACCGATCCCAATTATCAACTAATTTCTCTTATCACATACTCAATCAATAGGAACTCATTAGTATCCTCACTTAGGGTGAGTCATGCGGAGTGGACTTTGCTGCTTATCAGTTAGACATGGTAGCAAGGAGGTGGTGGAGAGGTTATCTTGATTACTGGCTAGTTGGATCTCCACCAGTGACTTGGTCCCCAAGGTTTTCTTGAGGAAGTATATGTCTCGCAGCATGCGCGAGCGTCTTTGTTATGAGTTTACAACATTGAGATAGGATTCTATGTCCGTGGATGAGTATGAGCCAAGATTCCATGAGTTATCCAGACATGCCACTATGATTTTGCCTATGGAATATGAGTGGATTTGATACTTTGTTAGGGGATTGAGATTACCACTTCGTAGGGCTACATAGAGTTTGGTGACTTCAGGGAAGTTTTTATCTGAGATAGCTGAGCATGTTTATTCCATAGAGAAGATGGATCATAAGGCCCAAGGACGCAATGATAAGAGACTACATCATCAGGGCAGCTATAGTGGTTTACAATTCACAGGCCAAGGATTTCATGGTAGTACCCCCAGCAGCAGCCTTCTCAACATCAGGGTCAGCCTAGTCGGCCAGTTCAGGCATCACTTTTGATAGCAGATAGGGGTCAGCCAAGTTATAGTATTTTAGTGGTCTGAGTAGCAGCCAGCCATAGAGGGGTGTTCATTCAGGATCTTTCAGTCGAGGTGGTTATTTTGTATCCGCTAGATTATCTAAATAGAGTAGGGTGCCTGGGGCATGTAATAACTATGGGGTTGTTGGTCATTTCACTCGTGAGTGTCCTCAGCGTAGGGTGATTGTGCCTTCAGTTTTGATTGCACAGTCGATCATATTGGTACCATCGCTAAGAATAGGTGGTGAATAGAGTTGTGGGGGTGGTCCCAGGGTTCTAGAGGTAGTCTACAGGGTGGTAGGACAGGTGGTCAGGCAGAAACCCAATCCATTAGTGAACGACATAATTTGTATATTGTACTAGGTAGACCAGAGGTTGAGGCTTTGGATGTTGTGATCATAGGTATGATTTTCGTATGCCATTAGCCAACTTATGCTTTGTTTGATCTCTATTCTACATTTTTATATATTTCTTCTTATTTTGCATAACGGTTGGGTTTATGTTCGTAGTATTTATCTGTTCCATTGTATATAGCCAACCTTGTGGGTAATTCTTTAGTAGTGAATTAGGTATATTGATCTTGTTTGGTGACCGTTCGGGAGTTTGATACCTAGATTGATCTCATTATCCAATATATGGTAGATTTTGATGTGATTCTAGGCACGGATTGGCTATCTCCTTATCATGCAGTCTTAGATTACTTTGCTAAGACCGTTACCTTAGCCTTGCCTGGCATACCCCCACTTGTGTGGTAGGATTCTGTTAGTCGCGTGCCTATAGGGATTATTTCTTACATTCGAACTAAAAGACTGATATTGAGGGGTTGCGAGTCATTTTTTGCTTATATTTGGGATGTTAGTGCTGAGAGTCCAGCACTTAACTCCGACCTTGTTGTTT
>NC_061116.1:163173912-163229990 GCF_002878395.1 Capsicum annuum | reverse complement strand
ACCCAGCAAGGACTGAGGCTATTCGTAGTTGGGCTAGGATATGTCACCTTTTGAGGTTCGTAGTTTTGTTGGGTTGGCAGGTTATTATCGGTGGTTCATTGAGGATTTTTCTTCTATTGTAGCCCCTATGACTAGATTAACCAGAAAGGAAGTTCCATTTCAGTGGTGTGCAAATTGTGAGGCGATCTTTCTAAAGCTCAAGGATTTGCTTACTTCAGCTCCTGTTCTGGCTCTTCCCATTGAGGGCGATGGTTTTACTATCTATTGCGATGTATCTGGTATTAGTTTAGGAAGTGTTCTAATGCAACATATCTGTGTAATTGCTTATTTATCAAGGCAGTTGAAGGTGCATGAGCACAGCCACCCCACTCATGACTTAAAGTTGGCACCAGTAGTATTTGCGCATAGGATTTAGAGACATATTTGTATGGAGTTTGCTATGAGATATTTACTAATCACTGTAGTCTACAGTATATTATGACCCAGAAGGATCTTAATTCAAGGCAGCACAGGTAGATTGTGTTATTGAAGGACTATGATATCTTTATTCTCTACCATCCGAGCAAGGCGAATGTGGTAGCGAATGCCTTGAGCTAAAAGTCAGTGAGTATGGGTTTCTTATCCTTCATTTTAGTTTCTCAGCAGCCATTGGCTTTTGACATCCAGTCCTTAGCTAACTTGATGGTTTGTTGGGATATTTTTGACCCTCGGAAGATCATTTCTAGTAATGAGGCCAGATCTACCTTGTTGGAGCAGATTTGGGGTTTGTCAGTTCAAGGATAACAGGATTTGTAGCATTCAAAAGTAGGTGATGAAGGGCAAGTCTCATTGGGCTACCCTAGATTCTGAGGGTGTCTTGAGGTTTGATAGTCGTGTTTTTGTTCGAAAGTTTGGGGATTCAATTCAGTTGATTCTTCGCTAGGCTCATATCTCCAGATACTCTATTCACCCTAGGACAACTAAGATGTTTTGGGATTTGAGGCAGCATTACTGATGAAGTGTTATGCGTTGAGATATAACAAGGTTTATGGCTCGATGCCTTTGTTATCAGCAGCTAAAGGCCGAGCATCATAGACCTGGTAGATTACTTTAGAGCCTACCCATTCTCGAGTGAAAGTGCGAGCGAGTTACTATGGATTTTGTAGGTGGATTGCGTTGTATTTCCCATTTTATTGATAATATTTGGGTCATCATGGATCGATTGACCAAGTTTTCACATTTTATCCCTGTTCGAGTTCCCTACCGTGCTGAGAGGTTAGCCCGTGTTTACATTTAGAAGGTGTTTTGCCTACATGGGGTTCCTGTGTCCATTATTTCAGATCGAGACTTATAATTTATTTTTAGCTTCTGGAGGATGTTTTAGGAGGAGTTGGGCACCTAAGTTGAATTTAGCACAACCTTTGATCCCTAGAATAATGGGCAGGGATATGCTCCGCGCTTGCATGTTGGATTTTTGGGGTTAGTGGCATCAACTTTTACCTTTGGCAGAGTTTGCATACAATAACAACTTTCATTCAAGTATTCAGATGGCACCATTTAAGGCACTATATGGTAGACAATGTCGATCTCCTGTTGGTTGGTTGAGACTTCTAAGGCTAGGCCTCATGGCACAGATTTGCTTCATGAGTCATTGGATCGGGTTGGGTGATTCAGCAGACTACGAGCAGCCCAGAGTAGATAGAGGAGTTATGCTGACCAAAGACATTATTCCGTAATGTTCAAATTTGGTGATAGGATCTTTCTCCGAGTATCTCCTATGAAGAGAGTGATGAGGTTCGGGAGGAGGGACAAGCTTAGCCCCATGTATATTGGACCCTTTGAGATTCTACATACTGTTGGGGAGGCAACTTATGTGTTAGCACTGCTTCCTGCCTTCTCATTCATTTGTCGGTGTTTCATGTATATATGTTGCAATAGTATATTCTAGATAGTTGCATGTACTTCAATAGGACTCAGTTCAGTTGGACGCGAGGTTGGCATTTATAGAGGAGCCAGTGGCTACTTTGGACAGAGATGTCGACGGTTGTGCTCCAAGGACATTCTAGTGGTTAAGTTTTAGTGGCATCACCGTCCAGGAAGAGGCTACTTGGGAGACTGAGCATGATATGCGCGCCCAGTATCCCTACCTGTTTGAGCCTCCAGGTATTTACTTATCCTTTACTTTCGCGGACGAAAGTCCTTTTAATAGTGGATGTTGTAATGACCCTCGCAGTCATTTACCTTGTTTTCATATATTTTTGGTGTCTAGATATTTTCTACAACTGTCCAAAGTTATTTATGACTTTTTGAAACTGATAGTTTGATTATCGGGTGGTTTGTCTAAGAATTCTATTAATACCAACTCTATTGTGGAATATTTAATTTTAAATTGGCATTTGGTAGAAGTAAAATTTATTACCCTTTTAAAATACTTTTGATATTGATAAAATTCTTTAAGTTATGGTATATTAGTATTACCTTATAATAGCTTTATATAGTTTATTAACATTTTAAGCAAAGATAATAAATTTGGAAATGTTAAAATATTATTATTATATAGTAAGGATATTATTAAAAATAATTTTCTATTAATTATGGTATATTCAAATATTATAACTATTTTACCACAAAACTATAAAATACCCGAGCGTGAGAGTAAGGGGTGGTATTACCATACCTTTACATGTGGAATCTATGAAAATGAGGGCCAAACTCCAAAGACACACCTAATTAAGAGGTGTCATCAAAACTAGTGTTATGTGCCAAATCATGACTAGGTTAACTATCAAATACTATAAGCACTCTGTATAAAAGGAGATTTCATTCAACATTTGTCTTTAAAAAGTATTTTGTTCATGGAGTTTCTTTTTGAAGTTTGTAAATTTTAACATACTATTATATTTATTCAACTCAAGTTCTAGTGGGACACTTTCTGGAGGCTTTGCAGAAATACATTTTAACATTAGTGGTCAGGTAGGCTAGGTTTATCCTACCTTTAGATTGTGCTTATTTATTAAAATTGTGTACTATTATGCTAGTTTTGGATAAGTACTTGTAGTTGCGTACCGATTAATATATATAACATACCTTATTTATCTGGTTAGGACCCCGTTCTAGTAAATTTTGGTATTTTGTCTTTCAGAATGATATAACATCTATCCTTTTAGGACGTGAAATTAAGTTGCAAAATCTTGAATTTTTCTCCTTTCTAATTAAGATGTGTGAATGGTTGATTAAATGTATTTTAGTTTCGGTTTAGGTTCAACATATCTTTATTTCTGTCATTGGTTGTGAATTTTGGTGCCACTTTGACATTGGTTATGGTATGATTTGGATTTTAATATTATAATTGGATATGTTTACTATGAGTTTCAATCCAAGTCTGGCATCTGATTATGAGTTCTGTTGTATATCATAATGTGACCTCTCGTTATAAGCCACTATTTTCGATTCGAATTCGGTATATGGCCTCTCGTTACTATCCATTGGTGTCGGTTCAAGCTCGGTGAGCATCTAGATGGCTACTATGATTTCTTGGGATCAGCTCAGTTACAGATTATTTACGTTTATTTTCTATATTTATTTTGTGTCTGTTCTATCGACTTATGAGGTACGATTGAGTTAATTGTCTTCTTCAGTGAGTCTAACGGGCTTATGGTGGCCCAGTTAGGTTATGTTTAATTTATCTATTATTACTGTGTTATTTATTTATGTATTACTTATATTTATTTCTTTACTGCATTAGCGTAGCTCGGTAGTTGTTTATCTTTCTATTTATGTTTACTGTTGACTTAGATTACACCCTCGCATTGTAGTTATACTCTTTTTATGTATTAATCTCAATCAACCGATGATGCCTACTGAGTACCCATTGCTTTGGTACTCATACAACACTTCTGCATCTTTTTCTTGATACAGATTCTAGTACTAGCAGTCGGCGTTGATGTTGTTCCTACCTTTCACTACTGGTTCGGAGCAGGTTGAGCTTATTGTCGTTTGAGACTGATTCTCCTTTATCAACTCCAGTTTAGTATTTTATATTCGAGATTGCTTGTATATGTTGTGTATATTTTAGATTCTGTCTAGTACTCTAGGTATCTTTTAGTGGTGGCTCTATTACTGACCTTACCAGATCTTGGGAGGGATTCATTTATATATTTGATCCTTTTTTCTCCTCTCGTTTTGATATATTATATATGTTCTCTTCTTGGTTTTCACTGATTATTATTGTTGCTATCATTATACGAGATCTTTTTTTATTATTGTCTGCTAGTACGTTACCTAATATTCTGGGTTATGGCTTGGCTTGCCTACTGGCGTATTAAGGTAGGCGCCGTCACGACTTGAGAAATCATGCCGTGACATTGATAGAAAAGATTTCTACAAATACTCTCTTTTTCACTTTAACTTGTCATATTATAGAAAAAAATGTCACATTTACCCTTGTATTCTAATGAAAAAGTCATATTTGTCGTTCATTATACTTTTTGATTATATTTTTTCCTAACATCCAACTTCGGGTTAATATTTTTTCTATAGTTGTTAAGTTTCATTTCAATTCTTAATATCTGATTCCTGGGACGCCACATGGTGCTCCGAACAACAAGTAGTCCTGAGCTAACCCTGGTTGTTTTCTACTAAATTTGAATCTCTAAATAGGGGAAAAATATGAATACGGAATCATAATAAATGCGGAACTCTTATCTGAAATATACTAATCTCACAAGTCTTGGTAAAACAATACTGAAAAATCTGAATTCTGAATCAAAAGTCTGAAATTGAATCTAGTAGTCCTACAAGCCTCTACTGACTGAATCTAGAGAGTCACTGGGACAGGCCCCAGCTGACTCAAATTGTCTGTAATGAATAATGAATCATCTACTAACGAGCTGGAAATTTGAATAGCTAAGTCCCCGAACTATGAGGACTCACCAACTGTAGGGATGTAGATGAGATACTCAGAAATTAATCACGCTGCTGAGACTGAGCACCTGAACCTACATTATGAGACAATGTAACACATAGATGTATATGTGGATCAGTACTTTGGGAATATACTGAGCATATGAGGGTGAATGCAATAAGTAAATAATATCATCACAATTTATAAAATCATGGATGCTAAATGTAGATGACTCACATAAGCTTGAGTAATCTGAAAACTGAAGATCATAAATCATGAACAATAAAGCATATAATATAATTCTTGTGAGTCATTACATTTATTTCTAAAATCTGTTCTTTCTGAAAACTACTACATTATCTCGTCAACTGTAGGGGAAATACTTCATCTCAAGACTTTAAGAATCTTAAAATTCATAGCTTTCAAAACATATACTTTTATCTTAAGGCTTTCAACCAATAGATTGTTTTAAGAGTAGGGGACTTTTTTTGGGAGGTTCTTCTAACCGACATAAACCATGTGAGCATTCAAGGAGTCCAACGTCTTACCCACGTTAGGGAGAGCTATTCTACCCTTGCCATCGGAATAGAACTTCTTATCTTAAGTGATCACAATCTTAGTCATCCACGTAGAAGTGGGAATAATCTTAATTCTACGGTGGCACATAGTTCTGGGGCATGAAACCTTGGTAACATACCCATCTCGGTGCTAAATACTACTCTCATTCTTATGCTCAGGATCTTAAGAAATCCACTTAAAAAATAGCACAAGGGTTTACAAGAAAATAAATTATGCTTTTCTTTCTTTAAATCTCAAGTCATATGAACAATGTGGAGTCTTTATCTTAGCTTAGAACGAAAAGATTAAATCTATACCAAAATCTGAGAATAATCTTATCATAGGGTGCTCATAACACAAACAATCTTGAAATAACAATCTTTAATTAGGGCTTAGTGACCCATGCATCAAACTCACATTAAAACATTATAATATTCATACTTGGTAATGTAAACATTTATAAATCAACTTAAAATCTGGAAATTCCTGCAATATGCATGAAAATATAAGCATCAACATGCAACTCAAATCTTAAATCACTTGAAATCTCATAAATAGCAATATTGGGTATAAACCCTAACTTTAATTTCATGAAAAATCACATAAAATTCAGTAAATTTGTAATTAAAATAAATTTTTGGGCACAAGGATGAAAGGATTATCCTTGTTGAAAACCCCCACATACCTCAATTGATGATCTTAGATGATAAAACTTGAATCTTGGATCTCTATTGATGCTTTGGAGATGAATTCTTTTGAGTTCTTGAATTGAGGATTCTTAATCTTGAATTACCTTAGAGAATTAATGGAGAAATTGAGTTTCGTGGAGAAGGAGCTTTGATGATCTAGGATTTTTTTTCAGAGAAAGTGGATGAAATAAGCATAAAGTGCTTTGGAATATGTTAAATCTTGTGTTTTAGACGGATTGGGGCTTGAGAATTGACCAAAATGCCCCCTTTAAGCTTTTAAACAGAACTGAAAAATGCAACATTTTTCGAATTGGATGGCCACCGCGATGCGCCACTATCACGGCGGTTCACTGACAAGTGGACGAATGGGAACTGGGCTTTCACTGCGATGCGCCACAATCGTGGTGCCCTTTAGTTTGCCATTTTAGCCACTGGCGCGACGCGCCAGTATCGCGAAGGCTCACTGGAAATTGACAAATGGGAAATTGGCCCTCTCCGCGATATGCCAATATTGCGGAGGTCCACTAAAATTTGACAATTATGAATTTTGCTTTTCCCGCGACACGCCAAGTGCCCAAGTGGCACACTATCAACTTAAAAACGCCATCACTTCTTCACCGAGTATCGGATTTGAGCGTATCTTATATCGATGTAAAGTTTATTCAATTTCTCACACATGCTCCACCACCTTGCTCCTTTTTGGTTAATAAATAGAAGATGATGAAAAAGTTTGGTCCCAATTGGTGCATCTAGAAAAAATTAATGCTTGTCACACAGTAAACCTGGTGACATCAACAGCCAAACCCCCTAAAATTGAATATTATATAAAGGATTTCCAGGACGTTGTTCCATTCTTCTCGCAATAAGTCCATGCATGTAAGTACTCCTGCGGCAATTATATTATTTATATCTTTTGAAACTAGCAGAAACGATTTATATTGGTTTGCTTCATACAGTATCAGGCTGGTCCATCAAATTACCAATATAATTGTGAGTTTACTACCTGTATTTTAATATGAGCATATGGCCCAACTTTTCTACTTTTCTCAATATCAAATCCCAGCTCTTTACGATAGCATAAACTATTCAAGTATGCTTTTACTTGCATATCTAAGGTTAAAAGTTTAAATGAGATTATACAAGTTCAGGTAATTTTCAAAAGTTCCACCTCAAGCCAATCAGTAATAAGCTAAGACAAGAGTAAATTTCATGGATGAGCATCCAATTTTATTTTCATTATTCAAAATTCACTATTCTTTGTTTTGTTACACAAAAGTCATTTAACTTTGTCTTATCTTTCACAAAAGTCACTTTAACAAAATTTGATTAAAATGTGTGATAAATAAATAAATTTTCTGTATTTAAATGTAGGTTCAAAATGGCCTCTCAAATCTATTTTTGAGTAGTTTTGATATTTTAAACTTACTAAATGTGAGTACATTTGATCTTCATAAAATACTTAACAAATTCTCATTGTTAAATTTTACAAAATTGTGAAAAAATTAATATTGAATCACATGTAGAGATGTATTCTTTGCAATTTTTTTTCTTTTTTTTTTTTTTTTAAAGTTTATTGGAGGATTTGGTGTTGTTTTCTAGGTTAATTTATTTAGTTGTAGAATAATTTTATAGACCCCTTGACAAGTTTCATTTCATAACGTTGATTTCTTATGTTACATATGATACGCCACTTTCTTTGATTATTTTGATTTCTTTATAATAAAATAATACCTTCAATGTACTTATCATTAATACAAAAATGTATACTTGAAATTAATTCTTTTATGAAATAATTGAAATATTAAGTAGTAAAACATTGATATAAATTTAAAATTTTCATCATATCCCTATTTTCAACTGATTTCAACAAATCTTTCAGCTCCCTTCCTAGCCCCTAAAAAAAAAACCTATTATCCAAAACTTTTTAACTTTTTAATTTCATAATAAGTAACTTTATTTCATTTTTTTTAATTTCTTTTAGTCACTCTATTACTAAAAATATTACAGTTTACTCCACATATTTAATATATTGATAGTAATACTCATAAAAACTATTATACAATAATTTAACAATTATATTTATTTACTTAATAATCTACTAAAAATACGTAATAAAAGTAAAAAAAAAAAAAAGGATGTCTACAAATTAACCAAAAAAATAGTGTAATAGTAAAATAAAAATATAATTATTGTACATTTATGATAAATAAATTTTAAGATTTTTTTATTTTACTTTTTTTCTAATTTCGTTAAATTTAGTCGGTAGACTTTGTCAAACATATATAAATTAAAAGGCTCATTTTGTAATATAGTGGATCAAATAAATGTATGTTTGAGGGGCCATTTTGAATCTAACCTCAAACATAAGAGATTTTTTTTTATTATCTCACATTTTATGTATTTTTTAAACCAAATTTTGTCAATGACTTTGTGAAAGATAAAGATAAATTTGAATGAATTTTGTGAAACAAAATAAAAAATAAATGACTTTTGGATAATCATGAATACAAAGTTGGATGACCACCCATGAAACTTACGCTAAGACAACATGGATCTTTCTTTAAGAGAATGTACGATGATCAGCTAGAGCTCGCGATTGATATTTCCCAATATGAATTTAGGAGATTCCTGAGAGTTCAACTGACTAAGGCTTCACCGATAGACTATACATTTTACAGGCTGCTGATAGAAAACCTTATTCTCAAACTCAAAACCAGGATAAATTCAGCTCAGTAAACAAGAACAGCCCATAGGATATTAGTAGCAAGAAGCTAAACCAGTAGTTATCACATTGCTCAATGTTGAAATTTTTATCCCTCCATTATTTGTTGGACTATATTGCTAACTATTCTTGAGAATGCATAGACAACCGAGTTACTCATTGGGCCGTACTGGCACGAACACTACGTATCTAATATATATACGCACATCCACACATGCAACCTTCTCTGTTTAAATTGAAATTGGACTCTACATACACGTTCTCTCTATCAGTTAATACTCTAATTTACAAGTAATTAGCGAAACATGATACGAATAAGTATACTTTGTATTTAATTGTTTATGATCATTTAATAGCACGCAATTGACCCACACAAGAAGAGGGGCAAAACTTACACGCACCCGGTGTATACACCAAGCCAATATATGCATGTCATGTGTTTGAATTTAAAGTTCATGTTACTTAACCATGATTAATCAATATGTATCATTAGTTTGGTATATACACCGGGTGCGTGTAAGTTTTTACCCTCATCTGTGTAAAAAAGAACCTACATAGAGTTTCAATATATTACTATAAAACAATAAGGAGAAAAACAGTTCCTAATTTCTGGAGATTAGGGGTCATTATTGTGCATCTCTTAATATGTATACGTTGAATTTTAACGCTAGTGCTTTCTTTTTTTTTTTTTAAACATATACTTTAGCTAGAGAAGGTGAGATGCAATTGAAAGATGGTAATTAAGAGTATAATTTGTATGGGGGTGGTGGGTAATACGTGTTCATCGATGAGACTTGTAAGGGAGGGGTTGTTGGTCCGCATGCAGCACAGAGTGGCGCTGTATGTGGTCACTAATATGTGGGTATTGCCTGCAGCCACCATGCCCTTTGTAAATTATTAAAAGAAAATGACTTCTTATGGTTTTATAATGAAGCAAATAGATTAGGATGCAAATTATTAAAAGATATAGAATAAGATGTAAGTCATAAAAAATACGTATGCATTAAGAGTGCAAATCATAAATTACCTCCTTTATAGTATTATTATTTGTAACTATTGATCTAATTGTGTAAAAAAAAAAAGTTATACTATTGCTATATAAAAATCTAACGGTAAAGAACAATATTTTGTTCTGTCCTTTTTTTCCCAAAAAATACTTATACTAAATGATAGTACTACAAAAAGAAAGATATTGATATCTACGAGTTAGTTCATATATAGTTGGCTTTATACTTGTTTCTTTTTGGGGGGATTCTTCCCCCGATGTTCAGTACCACGTTAGAATTCAATTAAATTTGAATTCATGCGGGTGAATCCTACGTTGGGATAAAACGCTTCAGTCAAAAGCGACTTTATACCATGGGAACTCAAATTCAAAACCTTTGATTAAAAATGAATGAATACTTACCACTTTATGAGAACTTTGTTGATTTCTTTCTTGTTTTCTACTAGTGCTTTGGCTAATTGGTGTGTCCATTTGAGAACATCTAATACATAAGGCATGCATGCCTTTGGCGTAGCTTAATATATCCAATAATTGTTGTCATGCTAAGCCGGTCAAACGGGCCGGAAACCGGCCCATTTAATGAAATCGGCTCGGTTTGACTCGGTCTGATAAGCCCAAGGATTTTAGGGTATCGGGTATCAGGCCATTTTTTTTTGTTTTGGGCTCGGTTCACCCGGCTCGGACCCAACCGGGCTGAGGCCCGCTCGGTTAACCGGCCCGGCTCGGTTTTAATTTTTTTCTTTAATTTTGGATTTTGGGTCAAACTAGCCGGTGGCCCAACCGCTATATAGCCGTTTTTGGGTCCAAACGGCTAGTTTGGGCCCATTAATTAAAAAAATATATATTTTTTAATCTCAAAAAATTTTCTATAAATACCCTACACCTTCAAATAATTTTTCACACAATTTTTAATTCTCTCAAATCTCAATTCTCAATTCTCAATTCTCAAATATTCTATAAATTTAATTTCCTAAAGTGCTCACTTTAATTTTTTAATTTTGCGATTACAAAGTACGAGTGGAAGTTTCGAAAGTCGCAACCTTCGGATACTTCCAAAATTTGGTATTTTCATTTCATCTCTTACGTTTAATTTTTATTTAGTGTATTAATTGTTGAATAGTTAATTTTATTATATTTGTGTATTTTGAATTTTTTTAGTTTAATTTATATTATGAATAAATTAAGAAACTTCGCTACTAAATGTGTTAAAAAATTTTGTCCTGGAAGCGATAGTAGTAGTAAAAAGCGAATTACTAGCGGTAGAGGTAGTTCAAGTAGTAGATATACCCGTGTGCCTCCAACACCACTTAGTCAACCGTTTGAGGAAGAAGTAGGTGTACCTTTAGGTGTAGGTGCTTACGATATGGATTATGTAGAAGCTCAGGAAAATTATGATATAGAAGAAGAAAATGAAGTAGATGCGGTTAATTTAGACGAAGATGATGAAAATATTGGTGAAACACCCGCAGTAGAAAATGTCAACGTTAAATCTGAATCGGTTAATCTCCCTTCCCGTCCTCCCCGTACCCCAAGAGCTCGTAAAACAACTAGTATTGCATGACAATTTTTTGAACGTATATCAGATACTGAGGTGCAATGCAATATTTGTCAACAAATATATAAGCATAAAAGCTAAGGCAAGCAAGGAGGTACGGGTATGTTAATGAGACATATAGGTGATGCTCACAAAAGAGAGTTAAATATTGCACGAGGTGGTGGGGATATTGGTGGGCCAACGCAAACTAGAATGGACCCAACAACCGGTCAGGTAACGAAGAAGTATAATAAATTGAGGGAATGGGAAGAAATAGCTAAAATGGTAGTTGTAGGTTGTTTGCCTTTTTGTTTTCTTTCTTCTGATGCCTTTATTTGTTATATTCAAGCAATTTATAATCCTATATTTAATGGTGTTCCTAGAAGTACTTGTCGATCTGATATTTTTAGACTTCATTCACAATATTATTTTTATTTATCAACATTGTTAAAAAATATTCAATGTAGATTGTCCTTAACTTCTGATCTTGGTCGTGCTGTAAATAAAAATGATTATTTAACCTTTACTTGTCACTGGATGGATAGTAATTTTATGCTGCAAAAACGTATTCTTGCTTTTTTATATAATGAAGATCGTAAACATACTGGAGATTTTATTGCTGATTCTATTGTTAAAGTTACCGAATTTTATGGTATCGAAAATAAAATCTTATGTATTGCTTTTGATAATGTTTCTAACAACAAGATTGCGATACAAAAATTAAAATCTAAGCTATCTCCGCCGTTGCCTGAAATTTTTCATATTAAGTGTGCATGTCATATATATAATTTAATTATAAGAGATGGTCTTGAGTTTTTTGATCTTTATATTGAAAAAATCCGTCTTGCTGTTAGTTTTATTCAAGGAAATAATCGAAAAAAAAAAGAATTAGAGAATTTAAAGTTAAATGTCAAGAAAATGGACTTGCACCGATATTGATGCTTGAGGAAATTGATATTAGATGGAATTCTACGTATGATTTTTTAAAAACTTGTTATAAATATAGAGTTCCTATTACAATAGCTTTTAACTAACATTACGGTTCATTTGTTGATTCTGTTGATTGCATGTTACATGATTCTGATTGGGTTGTAATTAATGATCTTGTTAAGTTTTTAGAAAAATTTTATGTAGCTACGGTTGAATCTTTCGATGCTTATTATCCTACTGTTTGTAACATTTTGGCATATATAGCCGATATTTCTGGTTTGCTCAAAAAATATAAAAATAAAGAAGGTTATAAAGAAGCTGTTGGAGCCATGTTTACTAAATTTAAAAAATATTTTTTTCCGATTCCCCCTATTTACTTGGTTGGTGCTATGCTAAATCCGTGCATGAAATATATTACTATGTGCCACTTTAGTACTATTATTTATGCTAACTTAGAAATAAATACCAACAATGATTCTGAACAAGTACAACCTAATTTGTGGACGACTATGGGTGATGCGAATGAATACATAGAAAAATTATATAATCACTATGTTGATTTATTTGATTTAGCCGTACCTACAAATATCACTCCAACTGTCACTCCTCATCCTTCCGAGGAGCCATCATCTTCTAAAAGGCTGGCACATAGTAGTTTTCCTGATTCCTTTTATGATTTACCTTATTGGAATAGTGTTGATGACAGAGTTTACACATCAACTTATCGGAAAGAGCTGAAATATTATCTTCGATCGCCGCCAGAGGATCGCAGACGACAGAGACGTGTATATTTAACGTATACATGTGTATATGTTTTATAAATTATTTTATATATATATATATATATATATATATTGTAATGTATATATATTGTAGTATATTTTATTTAAACTTTAAAGTAGCAATATACATTGAATGATGTGTATATATGTGTAATTGTGTATA
The DNA here is from genome assembly GCF_002878395.1 of Capsicum annuum. Classification (NCBI taxonomy): domain Eukaryota; kingdom Viridiplantae; phylum Streptophyta; class Magnoliopsida; order Solanales; family Solanaceae; genus Capsicum; species Capsicum annuum. The sequence continues at coordinate 163,216,724 of NC_061116.1, read as the reverse complement.
TATTTTTTAAATTCTAATGTAGTATATATATATATTATATATATATATATATAGTGTATATATATATATTGTTTAACGTATTTAAAATGTTTATAGGTGGGTATATATAGTGTATATTGAAAAAAAAAAAAAAAATTTTACTGGATTTGACCGAATTTTTAATCGAATTTGATCGGGTTTAGGTGGGTTTGACCGAATTGGGTTAAGTGGATCGGGTTAGGATTGTTTTTTAAAAGTTTATTGTTAAAACCGGCCCGACCCACTTAACCCCAACCCAAATCAGGTCCAACCCACAACCCAAATAATTTTAACGGACAATTTTGAATTGACCCGACCCGGCCACTTAACACCCTTATGCCATGCATTGAAGCTCTTTGTGTATAATTGTGTCCCACTTCTTTTAAGACACCACGTGATTTACGAGTGTACGTTGGTCTCTCTATTTGTCAACGAACCAAATATATTACTACTTGCATATGTTAGATGTAACCAAATCCCCTCTAATTAACTTTAAATATGATTATTCCTGGTTGCCTCATCCGCATGCCCCCCGTCACTATCTCCAACCTCATTTTCTTCACCCTATATATACTCACTTCCCTGTTCTAGTTTTTGTCACCTACACTTCCCACTCCAAAAAAAAAAGAAGTATAGTAAGCATTTCCACATAAATATTCACTATTAATTCCCTGTTTTCTTAATTTTTCTTGGTTTATCTGAAACTTTAATTTCATCAATGGCTGCTTCTGGATTTGAAGGATTTGAAAAGAGACTTGAGCTACACTTCTCCGGTGACGATCCAGTGATCGAAACGGGAGGTCTCCGACAACTAGATTTTAATTCCTTAGAGGAAGTATTACATGCTGTGCATTGCACCTTAGTGGCAGCTGTTGGCAACCAATTTTTCGATTCTTACGTATTATCAGAATCAAGTCTCTTTGTATACCCAACCAAAATAATCATCAAAACATGTGGAACCACCCAGCTGTTGAAATCTATTCGTCCGTTTATCCACTTTGCAGGTCAAATGGGACTTATTATAACAGAATGTAGGTACACAAGAGGAAATTATATTTTCCCGAAAGCTCAACCTTATCCTCATACAAGTTACAAAGAAGAGGTTATTTACTTGCAGGACCAATTGCCTAACCATCTTTGTTACAGAAAAGCATCTGTTATGCCTTCAAAATTCACTTCCCATTCATGGCATGTTTTTTCTGCTTGTGATAAGTTTTACCCTATTCCAATTCTTAATGATCTGTACACTCTGGAAATTTGTATGACGGATCTTGATCAGGTACTAGCCCGAAAGTTTTTTAAAAATTCGGATACTACTGGAAAACAGATGACGGAAGTGACTGGAATTGGAGAAATCAATCCTAATGCCATGATATGTGAATTTGCATTTGATCCTTGTGGATACTCCATGAATGGGATTGATGGAGATCGTTACTCTACGATTCATGTAACGCCTGAGGATGGTTTTAGTTACGCTAGTTATGAGTGCATGGGATCAGTTTATGATGACATTGATCGGATTTTGCAGAAGGTGGTTCAGGTTTTCCGACCAGGGACGATGTCGGTGTCGATCACGTGTACGAGCAGCAGCAGTGGGATATGGAACAGAGTTGTTAAAGCCGTCGAGCCATTAGGGATGAAAAGGCGGAGTTGCACGATTGATGAATTCCCAGCTGCTGGAATTGTGGCGTTTCAAACTTTTACGTCGATGGGAAATAGGTGAATTGTAATATTGATGAATACATTGAGTTTAAATTCTGAATTGGTATAGGTTAAAGATGGTGTAAGTGGGAAAAGGTTTGAAAAAGTATATGGTGGAAGTAAAGGACCACTTTTTTTATTTAATGTTAATTATTTAGAGTTCAGTTGAATTTTAAAATTCTCAATTTGCATATGTTTCGATTCTTTTCTGAATCTGTCATAACGAAAGCTCTATATATTACACAGAGGCGTAACCTTTAGAAATTGAAATATAGTTAATAGTGCACCCCAAATGAAAGTTAGTGCACCTTGCCGCGCGACCATGGATCGATCCCTGGGTCGCGCAACATTTTATCTTTTATTTTCAATCTTCAGATTAAAGGTTTACTACTATATTAAGTTGAATGCTAGTGCACCTTGATGCGATCGACCAAAATAAACTTCATATTATAAGAAGCTAAAGTTATTAGCTTAGAACTCATACTTGTTCTATATATTTATTTTTTTAGTATTGTTTGTCTTTGACGACCAATTGACTATGATAATATTTCTTAATCGATACTGAAAGTTTTTCTAATGTCTTAAGATAATATTGTGCTCCACAGTATTATCAAAAGCAACAAGCATAAAAAAGCTTCACGGTCTATTGTGTTTAAGCACAAAGTACAAATAAAACGTGAGATTTAACCAAAAAAAAGTATAAAGAGAAAAAATATATAAATATATGTCTAATTCAAGACTAATAATATAAGCATGAATGACAAACATATGAATTTTTTATTTTTTTTTGATAAAGTGAAATAGTCATCTCTTAAGAAAGCCTCATTGACTGACAAGGGCAAGTATGTATTAGAAATTAGAACCTAAGTTGCACATTAAGTGAGACGTGTGCTTAACACATTTTGAGTCTTGCTTCGAGGCTTATGCGCGCCATCGATAACACCGATACACCCATAGACTTTAAATCCTGAATTCGCCTTTGCTATTATACCAATTTTTTTTTACAGGGAGAGTATTATTGATGCATGGGACTGGACGTGACAATTAACTTACATGTGTAGAAAGGGTAAAGTTGGGGAAGAAAGATGAAAAAATTTCATATAGAAGCATATATTGTGAGGTGTGGAAAGTGGCAAATGGCGTGTGTTGATACATTATGACAATGCAAATACCCTCGTCACGTTTAGAGAGAATTTTGAACCTTTATCTTCTTGATTGTTTACTTGAGATAATGGCTTTATATCATATCTTTTTATTTTGATTTGAGTAAAGTTTTCAAAAAAAAAAGAAGAAGAAGAAGAAGAATTCATCCAGTCTGTGTTTCTATTTTATTTTTAGTTTGAAAAAAAAGAGAAGAGGTACGTATCGATCACGTAATACAAATATAAAATGCATGGGGCTACCTTCCCATGCCTAAGCGTGCTTCTAATAATGAAGCTAGGATTACGTACAGACATTCATCATCTTCAATATACGCACCCGGTATACATTAAATTAATGATACATATTGATTAATCATGATTAAGTAACGTGAACTTTAAATTCAAACACATGACATGCATGTATTGACTTGATGTATACACCGGATGCGTGTAAGTTTTACCCGAGAGATGAGCGTAACACTACTTTTAAAAATACGGAAATGAGCAACAACCAAATTTTATAGCTAATGAATAAAACTCGCTTTAAAAAATAGAAATTAACAGACAACTAAATTTTATAGCTAAGGAGCAAAATTTGTTATTAATCTTATTTTGCTACAGACTATAAATAACCTCTTTTAGCATTATAAATACAATTCATAGCTAATTCCAATGTTTTAATAGTGAAAAGAATAAAATCTTGACAAGCAGTGTGGATGGTGCCACGTAGGGAGATATCATCTCGACTAGTGTATGCATGTCGGCGACACTACAGACCACATAACCCCACCAATGGCCATATATAGGGAACAATAATACTAGAAAGTGCAATATTTGTTTGAGCATAATCAGTATTTGAGGTCATAGACTTATATGGATGAGGAGACAATAACATGATAAGTTTGGACTTTGGATAGAGTTGCAAAAATTACTTTAGCCTTCGTCGAATGTAACGGCTTATTGCATGCGCAAATTTTCCTACATCTATCTATGTATATAAAAATACGTAGGGCATAACATAGTAATGTATTTGACATAAGATTACAACTAAAAATAACTGTTGGGTCATTTCTTTTATATATTTGAGCAAATATATACACAATATAAGAAGGGGCAATTATAGTACTACTGTTCCATGCGCGCATATTTTGTGCATGTGTGGTGCCCACCACTCTTTCGATTGGCATATGCAAATTAGATTAGGTAAATATGTACTTTCATCCATGTCTATATTAAATTAACCAATCTAATTAAAACATAAAATGATTAAGTGATAATTGTGTTTACCAAGAATATTAGGTTATGTTTGTTGATTCAATGTACTTCCTCCGTTTTAAAGAGGCTACGGGATGATTTAGGAAATTATCATTTTCTTTCATGATACATCGTTCTTACATCTGTCTCTATCTTCTTTTAACTCGTGCTCTTATGTGACAGAATATGACACTTCGCAGAGCTAGTGCCCGCAGAAATGATAACCAGCTACCCTAGCCTGTTGATCCTTTGAATAAGAATGTGTCTCATGCTGAATTTTGGGTTGCCTTTCAGGCATTGACCCAAGTTATGACTGTCAATGTTCAGGGCAACTATCAGACTATAGTCCCACATCAGCAAAAGGGTGATTTAGATGTAGCCAGACTTTGTTACTTTATGAGGATGAATTCTCCTGAATTCTTTTGGTTGAAGGTAGGTAAGGACCCACAGTTGTACCTTGAGGAGGTGAAAAAGATCACTCAAGTTATGCATATTACTGAAGCGGAGAGTGTAGAATTATCTTCTTACCGGCTGAAGGATATTGCTTATGATTGGGTGGTTATGTGGAAGAAGGATAGAGGTGAAAATGCAACTTCCATATATTGGCAGGTTTTTCAGGATGTGTTTCTAGATAGGTTCTTTACACGTAAGTTACGAAAAGCAGATTAAGGAGTTCATGAACCTGAGGCAGGGCTCGATGACAGTGAAAGAGTACTGCCTTAAGTTCAATCAGTTGTCTAAGTATGCTCTTGATTTGATAACTGACCTAAGATCAAGTATAAGTAAGTTTGTTATCGGAGTGTCTGGTTTGGTAGTCAAGGAGTGCAGGACTGCTATGCTTATTGGGGATATGGATCCTTCTATATTGATGATTCATGCTCAACAGATTGAGGCAGAAAAGTTAAAAGGGAAAGATAGAGGAAATAAGAAGGCTAGAACTGGGCAGTTTGAGTATGACCAACCAGAATTTACAAGGGAAATTATTTACAGTTTTAGGGTTGCCCGTCGATGCAGGCGCTATCATCAGTCTATGCTCATGTACCCAGAGCCAAGCAGGAATAGTGGGGTAGGACTACTATGTCTAGGCTTCAGAATAGTGTGGGTGGAAGGCCCAGTTATCCTGCATGTGCTAGATGTGGTAAGAATTATCTTGGTGAATGTTTGTTGGGACAAAAATTTTGTTTTGAGTGTGTTAAGTTGGGTCACTAAATCAAAGAGTGCCCGTATACTATACAAGGAAGCAGGGATGTTCATCCCCAAACTCAGGCTTCTAGCGTACCAAATCCTCTAGGTCGCCCAGCCCCTCCTCAGGGTGCATCATCTAGTACCGGTGACAGTCAGTGCCAGAATTGATTCTATGCTTTATCATTCTGCCAAGAGCAGGAGAGTTCAGCAAATATTGTTACTGGTATGCTTCGTATTTTTCATCTTGATATTTATATGTTTCTAGACCCAGGGTCAAATCTCTCTTATGTGACTCCGTTGGTTGTGGTAAATTTTAGAGTAGATCATAAAAAGCTTTCTAAGACCCCCATGGGTAAGTTAGTTGTTGCCAAATAGATCTACAGAAAGTGTCCCATCACTGTCCTTCATAAGATCATATTAGCAGACTTAATAGAGTTAGATATGGTAGATTTTGACCTTATTTTGGGCATGGACTGGCTTCATTCCTATTATGCATCTATAGATTGTCGCACCCGAGTGGTGAAGTTTCAGTTTCTTGATGATCTAGTCTTTGAGTGGCAAGGTAATTCTGTATCTCTCAAAAGTCATTTCATATCCTATATTAAGGCCAGAAAATTGATATCAAAAGGGTGCATTTACCATTTAGTTCAAGTCAAATACACTAAGTCTGAGGCTTCAACAGTTCAGTCGGTCCATGTAGTCAATGAGTTTTAAGAAGTTTTTTCTAAAGATTTACCAGGGTTATATAGAATTTGGTATTGATCTTCTTCCTGATACTCAACCCATCTCCATTCCTCCATATCGTATGGCTTCAGCCAAGATTAAAGAGTTAAAGGAGAAACTCAAAGATCTTTTAGATAAAGGTTTCATAAGGCCCAGAGTTTCTCCATGGGGTGCTCTCGTCCTATTCGTGTGAAACAAAGATGGTTCTTTGTAAATGTGCATTGACTATTATCAGCTGAATAAAGTAACAGTTAAAAATAGATACCCTCTTCCCAGAATTGATGACTTATTTGATCAACTCCAAGGTGCAATTTATGTCTCTAAGATAGACCTTAGATCCGACTATCACCAGCTTAGAGTAAGGGAGTGTGATATTCCCAAGACAAGTTTCAGAACCCGTTATGGTCATTTTGAATTCCTAGTCATGTCCTTCGGGCTAATAAATGCTCCAGCAGTTTTCATGGACTTGATGAACCAAGTGTTCAAATAGTACCTAGACACGTTTGTCATAGTCTTTATCGATGATATTTTTGTTTATTTTCTTAGTGAGAATGACCACGCAGACCATCTTAGAATTATGTTACAAACTCTTAGAGACCACCAGTCAGCAAGTGTGAATTTTGGCTAAGGTTAGTAGCTTTCCTCGGTGATGACATTAGATTTATCCCCAAAAGACCAAAGAAGTAAGAAACTATCCTAGACTTATTTCTCCATTAGATATCAGGAGTTTCTTAGGTTTATCTGGCTATTACAAATGATTTTTTGAGGGTTGTTCGCCCATTGCATCCCCTATGTACAGATTGACTCAGAAAAAAGTTAAGTTTTAGTGGTCAGATTCTTATGATAAGAGTTTTCAAGAGTTGAAGGCTCGACTCACTTCGGCCCCAATCTTAGCATTACCTGATGGTACAAATGGATTCGTTGTATTTTGTGATACTTCTAGCGTTGGTCTGGATTGTCTTTTAATACAGAGAGGTAGAGTCATAGCCTATGCCTCTAGACAACTTAAGCCTCATGAAAAGAACTATCCTACCCATAACCTTAAATTAGATGTTGTTGTGTTTGCTTTGAAAATCTGGAGGCATTATCTTTATAGGGTATATGTTGATGTGTTTACGAACCACAAAAGTTTGTAATATGTGCTTACACAGAGAGAGTTAAATCTCCATCAGAAAAGATGGTTGGAATTATTGAAAGATTATGATATGAGTGTTTTGTATCATCCGAGAAAGGATAATATTATGGCAGACACCCTTAGTAGACTGTCGATGGGTAGTGTTTCTGATGTAGAAGGTGATAATAAAGAGTTGGTTTGAGAAGTTCATCAGTTAGCTAGACTAGGTGTGCGGTTAGTTGATTTGGTTGAGGAAAATATTTGGGTCCAGAGTAGTGTAGAATCTTCTTTAGTTTCAGAGGTGAAGGAGAAACAAGATAAGGATCCCAACCTAGTTAATTTGAAGGAGTCGATCGGAGATCAGAAGATAGAGGTTTTCTCCTAAGGGAGATGGCGTGTTAAGATACCAAAGTAGATTACGTGTGTCGTGCGTTGATGGTTTGAGAAAGTGGATTATGGATGAAGTGCATGGTGCGCATTACACCATTCACTCAGGCATTACTAAGATGTACCAAGATTTGCGGTAAGTCTATTGATGGAGTGGTATGAAGAAAGATATTGCAGAGTTTGTGGCTAAGTGTTCTATTTATCAACAGGTTAAGGTAGAGCACTAAAAAACTGGTGGCACATTACAGGAGTTTAGTATCCCCACTTAAAAGTGGGAGGAGGTGAACATGGATTTTGTAATAAGGTTACCCCGTTCGCGTCGTTAGCATGATTCGATTTAGGTTATTGTAGACAGGTTGACCAAATTAGCCCATTTCCTGCCAGTTCATATATCCTACTCAGCCGAAGATTATGCTAAGTTGTATATTAGAGTAGGTCCAATTTCACGAAGTTACTTTGTCCATCATTTTAGATAGGGGTACTCAGTTTAACTCTTACTTTTGGAAAGCCTTTTAGAAGGGTCTTGGTACCCAAGTTCATCTCAGTTCAGCTTTTCACCCTTAGACAGATGGTCAGGAAGAGAGGACCATTCAGACCCTAGAGGATATATTGAGGGCATGTGTTCTTGACTTCAAGGGTATTTGGTATTATCACTTGCCGTTGATCGAGTTTGCCTATAATAACAGATACCATTCTAGAATCCAGATGGCCCCATTTGAGGCTCTTTATGGGAAGAGATGTAGGTCACCAATCGGTTGGTTCAAAGTGGGTGAGGCCGCTTTGATAGGGACAGATGTAGTGTTAGAATCTATGGAGAAAATCTAGTTGATTCAAGAAAGGTTGAAAATAGCTCAGAGTCATCATAAATCTTATACAGATGTGAGGAGAATAGATTTTGAGTTTGGAGTTAATGACTTAGTGTATTTGAAAGTTTCACCCATGAAGGGGGTGAAGAGATTTGACAAAAAGGGGAAGCTTAGTCCCCGATATGTTGGCCCCTATAGAATATTGAGCCGTGTTGGGAAGGTGGCATACGAGCTTGAGTTTCCTGCAGATTTTTCATTCATTCACCCTGTGTTCCACGTATCCTTACTAAAGAAGTGTAATTGTTGTACCCTTAGAAAGTACAGATATTCATGATAGCCTCTCTTATGAAGAGATTCCAGTTGAGATTCTTGATCACTAGATTGGTAGACTAAGGAACAAAGAAGTTCCCTTGGTCAAAGTACTTTGGCAGAATCAATCCGTTGAGGGCGCTACTTGGTAAGCAGAAACAAATATGTGAACCAAGTACCTTCATCTTTTCGCTGGAAATTCAAACTCAGTTTAAGGTACCAAGTTTCCTTAGATCATCTCTTTTCATTCTAAGTTTCAGCTTTATATAATCACTCTCTTGATAATTCTTGCTTTGGCAAACCAATTTAGCCATGCATTCATGTTTATAGTTGTGCATGCAACGTATAATTGCAGTTCCTCAATAACCTCAGCTTAATTAGTCTCATTCGAGGACGAATGTTTACAATGGGTATATTGTAATACCCCGCACTTTCCTAGTTCAACTCAGCCCCTAGTATATGCCCATAACACTTAAAACCTGAGAATAAAGTCAAGTGTTGAGGGGTTTAGTCACTTTCGACTCCCTTTAAACTCTGAGGATTTTTAAGTTGACCTTCCGAGCCCCGATGATACGCCCAAATTACACCTCTTTTGCAAAAAACTAAGTAATCGCTGTCAAATATAGAACCCAACTAGGTTGGGTGTAGAATCCCACAGGGAATACTGTGTTCACTAAGTATTGTGGTTGTTACAAGACTATTGATCAAAGGTTCCAAGTAAAAAAAAGAGTTTAAGTTTGTAACAGAGAATAATCCAGACATTGATTATTATTGCAAATAATAATTCAATGCAAGTAGAAAGACTAGAGTTATGGTTATCGAGATGTTCAAGCATCTAGGGTTGTGAATTATTTTTGACTTTGCAATTAATCACTATAATTGCAAGAGTTATTAAATCCTATAATTTACCCATTTGTTTCTCAACCTAAATGAATAGATTATCCTTCAATTATCTCAAACTTAAAAAATACATTAACTTATTCAATTTTTCTCTTATGTGGGTTGATCCCGTTAAGGAATCAACCCTTAACCCAAAGGTTAAAGCCTCTAGATTTCACGTAAACCTATTCTTTTCCCAACAAACACTTTTCTATTTGGACAAGTGATGTTCTTGGGCTCACCCTTCAAGTTTGCAACCAAGAAAGGTCATTATTATGATGAAGGGTTTATGCAACTTAGTTAATCATGGAAATCAACATTCTCACAACCTCAATCAGCTTTTCACATCAAGGCTCCCATAACCCTAGTTATGAGAGCTTAGACACACATTTCCATAGAAGAACAAGAAAGAGTCATTGTATTTCTCATAAATAGATTCAGAAAATACTTATAAGGAATCAAAGATTTATTCTAGAATCTTTAGAGGAAAATATGAATAATACGTTTAGATCCACAATTCTAGCTATTTCTCAGAGAATACTCCTTACAATAATGTTCAAAGTTTAAAAAATATGATAAAAGATACGAAATAAAACCTAAAACTAGGTATTTATATGTTCCCAGGTACAGAGGATTTAAAATTCAAATTCAGAAAAACCACATCCAAGTTGATAGTCAGAACGATGGCTCGTCGGATGGCTGGCGGTCTGTCGCATGGGCCGTCACTAATGGTCCTAGAATCTCAGGTTTTGTTTTAGGTTTGACAGTCATATTGGCGGACCGTCAGTCCATATGGTCCGTTGCTGGATCTTCTGGAAACCGGAGTTCTAGTTAAGCCTTAAGGCCAAGTTGGTAGTCCGTCAAAAGATTAACAGTCCGCCACTTGGACCATCGTATGAGCTTTTTTCTTGGAGCATTCTTCTTAGCTCTGACGGGCACTCCGGTGGTTCATCGCAGGTTTGACGGTCCGCCAGTTGGATCGTCAGTGACCTTTTTTTGTTATTTTTCCAGATTTTTCCTTCAGCTAACTTCTTAACCTGGAAACACTAAAATCCAGTGTTAAATACAACATCAGTTTCTTGAAAACGTATAATTATCCTATGAAAAAGATGTAAAATATTTTGTCAAAAGCCGGAATATCAACACTCTTAACTTAAGGCATTTGCTTGTCCTCAAGCAACTCAGTAACGAATTGCATACATGGATAATACAATGACAGGAAATCACCTATTGAACTAGACTTAGCATAGCCATTCACTTGTCAGTTTACTCATATGGGTTCAACGCATTAAGATCCACAGCCGGCATTTATTCAATATCAGCATACACACAATCATGGAAATCATATGGTTATCATATCCTAGAGAGACTAGCAAAACTAAGTGAAACTCAAGTTGCCCTCACAACAATGAAGTCCACCACTCATTATATTTTATGGACACAATCTAAACTCTCACACTCAACAAAGAAGTTACAAGCATAGTGCATATACATAAAGGCTTGCCCTTATCATCTAACGCCCCCTTTGTAGTTGATTTGCCAAGATAAAGTAGGTCTTTTCTAGGCTTGTAATGAGGTTTCAGTATAGGTAAGGAAGGATTTAGGGAAAAATGACTCAACACAGGGTTTAACTCTCTTTCACCCTTGAATTCTACCTACTATGGCCATGGCTTTACTAGCTCACTTACCCATCTCTCACTCATTCACACTTTACCATAATTTCCCCTTTATATATATATATATATATATATATATATAAGCATCAGCCACCCTCAAATTATGCTGATGCAGTCAGTCAAGGTACAAAATGTCTTGAATAGACCTGGGCCAGATGCTTTAAACTAAGTTCTAAATCAACTTTCCATTAGAAAACTAACATTTTGACAATATCCACCCTCAACTTAGTTATTTTGCTTAAGTTTAGGTACACAATTTTCAATATTGGACCAGGGCCAGAATTAGGTGTTAACAACCTAAAGAGAGTTAATTAGATTTATTGGTGATGAAGAAAAACTACTACAAGCTTAAAGAAGGGTTTAAAAATTGGAAAAATCTTTTAGTGGGGTTAATTACTTTGGCTAAGTGGACTGAAAATACAAGGAGGCCTGCTATCACATCTTATTCCCTCAACCATAAGACAACATCAATGAACCAGGCAAGTTCTAGGCATTACACTATGCATGACTAGCTCAAATACTTGAACACTCAGGCAACTAAGTCAAACTCATTCTACTGCTCTTAGGATTTCTGTCACATGATCATGCACATCTTACATGTTAATGCCAATAACAAAATCACTAAAGGTTGCTGATATATACTAAATGACTAGAGTAAATAATCACACATATATGTCCATAGCTTTATGCCAACAACATTCATCATCCATATATACAACAAGATGCTAAAATAAAAGACACTTTTATGAATAAACATTAGCAATCAAATATTTACATCACAACAACAACAACAACAACAAACCTAGTGTATTCCCACACAACGGGGTCTGGGGAGGGTAAGATTTATGCAATCTATACCACTACCTCCGAAGAGCTAGCAAGGTTGTTTTCGATAGACCCCCGGCTCAATTTAGCTCCTTGTACATGATGCGAATTCACAAAACAAAATATTTACATCACAACTTAAGAAAAGAAAATGCAATTCTAAACATGCCGATTCTCCTAAATATCAAACGGGAGGAAAAGAACATCAGTAACAAAAACCCCCGTGGTACAAGTACCCCACAGAAAAATACATGTTTTGTCCTCAAATGCATAAAATTTAAATACAGAGGAGGAAAAATACTTGTTCCTCTTATTTATCTGAGGCATATGTGAAATATGGTGAGGCTCTAATTTCCTCACCTGGTACAATGTTGACCCCTATGGTGGTGGGGGTACTCATAAACTCATCCTCCAAAATTGGAGGGATCACATCCCGAACAGGGTCTGAACCGGCCCCTCTAGCTAGGGCAAAACTTATAGATACCCCAAAATCTTCATCCTCTACTTTTTTCCTTCTTCTATCTTCATCTCATCTCGACCTTTTTGCACCTTTCTTTATGTCATACAACTCTTTTTCTTTCGATGTTATTGCATTTCTCTTCTTTCTCCTGGCATTTTTTCTTTCTGCACTCTTATCAACTTGCTTATTTTCTTTATCTTTTAATGGATTTCCTATCAAATCAACAATCCCTTCATCATTATAACTTATCACCAGGGTTGGGTAAAAAATGGGCTACTGAGACTACATGTTCTTCAATTCTGCTATATCAGCTTGCGCCTGTTTAAACTCCACCATAAACTTGGCCAGATCGAGAATGGACATTTCATCCAACCTCTTATTAATACGTTCTTCTATGTGATCCATCCTTAACTGAATGTTCTGGAATGGACGGATTTCTTTTGCTACAATCTAGTCAACAAAAGGCTTGAACTGTGAAGCCCATTTGTCCAGCTGTTTCTGAAATTTCTCCTGCAACTTTACCTACTTGGCGAAGTTCTCCCGCATTAACCTATATTCTATAAACTCTCCCCTACCAATAGGTGGTGCAGACCCTGACCCTGCAGAGGTACATGGTGGCACATACTCAGGTGGCATATATGTAGTGATGGTTAGTGGCATACCTGAAGGTATTTTTGAGGTATCCGGGGCTGGTGCGGACTAAGTCTGGTAGGATGGAGGCTTGGTGACCCTCATATCGAACTTTGAGTTATTTTTTAACTTCTCAATGTCCCATCTATATATAGCCTGAACTGCATTATCAACCCCCCGAATTAGAGGCACACCTGTCTGCCTGCATAACTTTGTGATTAAACAATGGAATAGTAATGCACTTGCCACTTTATGAGCCCTCACAAATATTTCATCATAAATAATCTGGCCAAAATAAATTTTTAGCCCTGAGATCAAACTAGCAATAAGCACAGCCCTGTGACTATCCAAGTTTGCATCACCCCCTGTAGGAATCAACCTCAATCAAACTACAACCTACCAAAACTTAGCTCTAAAGCTATGAGAAGACTTCACTTTGCACTCACGTAGGTTTGTTACCCAAGAGGGATTACAATCATCTGTTAACAACCCAATCAACCAAGGTCTTTGAGTAGATGTGGAGGTTAGCTGGTATTTGAGATCAGGAACAACAGGTGGGGCTTCGTATTCTGGCCTAAATAGCATCCTATTAATTGTTCAGGATGAGATGTCGATGTTAACTCCTCGAACTGGGACTGACTCCATTTTTTGAAAGTCTGAAAGCTTCATCCCCTTGGGAAAATCCTTCTCTATTAGCACCAAATAATTAATAAAGAATGTTTTTCATCCAGGACAACTCGTACCCATTGAACCGACTCTCCAATTTGGGATATTCATGTAAATCAGTTGTCACTATCTGGTACTTCTCAATGAATGGTCTTTTGATTGCCCTATTTGCCGTCGGTGCCAAGCCATCATAGAACTTATATCTTGCTCCCTCAAGTTGCCATCTGATTGCCTCCCTTAATTGAGGATCCTTACACTTAATCACATTGGCGTCCTCAGTGTCAGTCTCCACATCAGCTGCTTTATTTTGTACCTCCACATTAGTAGCCTCAGTTTCTACCTCAGCTATCTTGGGATGATATGTGACTACCTTTTCCTCGTTGGGGCTCGAGATAGTACTGCTGGTGCTTCTCTCACTCTTCTCTTCAGACTGGGAGAGTGTAGGAAGTGTCCTATATCTTTGGCGAGTGTTGAAGGCTGGTGCTTCCTCGGACCTGGCAGGTTTGGTCCTTCCTCTTGCTCTTCCACCACCTCTGATCAATAGGAGTTTTCATGCCATAATTCCTGAAAAAGATACAAGGAACAGTTGGAAAGTCGAACAGATGAAAAATAGTAAAAATTATGGCTTGACGGTCATCTTGATGGTCCATCAATGATGCAACGGTTCGTCAGAGTGACCATCAGCCTTAACCAGTATAAGGTAATTTGATAGGGCCTTGCGACGGTCAGACTGGCGGTCTTTCAGGTTTCTGACGGTCTGCCAAGTTGTCCATCGATCTCTCCACTGAACAAAATTTTAGGGCCCTTTGAGACAGTTCACCTGATGACTCGTCGCAGATCTGACGGTCTGCTAAAGTGATTGTTGGCAACCCTTTTTAGATTAAGACTTCACTTTGACATTTTTTCAAACACCTGGTATACATCCTACGATTTGCAACATTACAATGACATTAATTTAATACTTAAATGCAAATTTTTCTATTTTAAACACCTGGGTTACTCAGACTTCACGCAAACTATAGTCTACCAGGGTTCAACAATCAAATCATCACAACAAGGCAAAAGAATACAAGATGAAATTCCTTTTTAGAACATTACAATTTTCACATTGCAATTTTCACATAACTAAACTCATCAGTGAAACAAAAGAGAGAAGGATTATGATCATACCTTGATTTTGTAGTAACTTTACTCTACTCACTTAAAACTTCAGAGAATAAAACTAACTTAAGATTTTATCAATGATTCCTACTTTGATTGTGATAAAGAAGAAGAGAGGAATACTGTTGTTTAAATAGGAGAGAAAAAAAGAAGACGGAGAGTCCTTTAGAATAACTAATTCTTTGAATACAGAGGGAGTTAAACAGTTTTAGAACTTGAAAAAGTGGCAACATATGTAACCACTTATTCTCACCCATTAAAAAATATTTGGGTCGGTTTCTTGTGCATTAAATAGCATTTTAGCACAGCCATATCTGACTCAAAAGTAGGGTTTAATTGACAGTTAACTTGATGGCCCATCGAGTATCCAATGGTCCATCTGGTTGGTCGTCGTAACTTACCAGAGATAATGAAGTTTTGTTTTTCTACGATGGCTTGGTTGATGGTATGTCATTGATTCGATGGTCTATCCACTTGTTCGTCAACTTATTCCAGTGAAATTGACTTCCAGTAACTGATTAACGATTGAGGTGACGGTCTGTCGTACTAGTGACGGTCTGCCAGCTCGACCATCAAGCCTTATCCAAAATGAAATTTTGGTACCATTGCTTTGACGGTACGAGTGACGATCTATTGAGACCCTGACAGTCCGTCGGTTCTCCCATCAATAACCTTTTCACTGTAGAACTACTGTCTTTTTGCATTTTAGTCCTGCACACTTCACAAACACCTCAGATTACACAAAAGCACAAATAAATTATAACTAAGATTACAACAACATGTTATGGGTTGCCTCCTACTAGCACTTGATTTAATGGCGTGACACGACACAGTTACCTCGCTTACTCAGACTTCATCGAGATAGATAGTAGCTATGTACTTTATCGAGTCCATTGGACCTATATAAAACTTCAGTCGTTGCCTATTCACTTTGAAGACACTTCCATCTTCATTTGCAAGTTCAACTACTCTAGACAAGTAGACTTGATTAACTTGGAATGGACCCGACCATTTTGATTTAAGCTTACCTGGGAACAACTTCAGTCTGGAGTTGAAGAGAAACACCCAATCACCATTTTGAAAATCTCTTTTTGCAATCCTCAGGTCATGGTACTTCTTTATCTTTTCTTCGTAAAGATCTGCCCTTTCATATGCACCTAGATGGAACTCATCTATCTTATTCAGCTATCCCAATCTCAATTGCGCTGCCTCGCTTCAATTCAAATTTATCCTCCTAAGTACCCACAAATGTTTATGCTCTAATTCAATTGGTAAATGACATGCCTTTACATAAATCAGTTAGTATGGTGACATGCCGATGGGTGTCTTGAAAGCTATTCTGTATGCCCATAAGGCATCATACATATTTCTAGACCAGACTTGTCTGCTAGCATTCACTGTTTTAGCAAGGATGACTTTGATCTCTCTATTCAAAATCTCCACTTGCTTACTAGTTTATCGGTAGTATGGATTTGCTACCTTGTGTTTCTTAACACCATATTTTGATAAGACAACTCGAAATACTAGGTTGTAAAAGTGAGATCCACCATCACTTATAATGGTGTGTGGCAACCCAAATTGAGAGAAAATGTTCTTTTTAAGGAATGCAACCACTCTTTTTCCTTCGTTGTCAGCCAAAGCAATGACTTCAACCCATTTCGATACATAATCAACAACAACTAGAATGTATTTCATCCCATATAAGCTCGCAAAAGGCTCCATCAAATCGATGCCCCAGATGTCAAACAATTCTACTTCCATTATTTTTGTCAAAGGCATCTCATGGCACTTGGAGATTGACCCCTGCCTCTGACATTGATCACATCTTCTCACAAACTCATAAGCATCCTTGAATAAAGTCAGCCAATAGTAGCTACTTTTTCGTACCTTTCTAGCAGTACGGTCACCTGCATGGTGACCTCCAACCGGGGAAGCATGACATGCTTCCAAGATACTCAACATATCTACTTCTGGAACGCACCTCTTTATGATATTATCAGCACATCATTGGAATAGATATGGCTCATCCCAGAATTAATGCGTCATATCATGGAGAAACATCTTTCTTTGGTGAAAATAAAGATTCTCTAGAGTTACCTCGCTCACCACATAATTCGCAAAATCTGCATACCAAGGTATCTTCTCCAGAAAAGCAACTAAGATTTCCTCATCCAAAAATGTATCATTAATCTCAAATTTATCTCTAACTGCTTGCTTCCCTTCCAGCCTAGATAGATGGTCCGCAACTTGATTTTCGTAACCCTTCCGATCTTTGACTTCAAAGTCAAACTCTTGAAGCATCAGTACCCATCTAATCAACCTTGGTTTCGCATTCTTTTTTGCCATCAAATATCTCATGACTGCCTGGTTAGTGTGGACCACCACCTTGGTTCTTAGCAAATAAGCTTGAAACTTCTCTAAAGCATAGACCACTGTAAGAAGTTCCTGTTCAATAACAGTGTAGTTCTTTTGGGCCCCATTCAGCACTTTGCTTGCATAGTAGATAGGATGAAATAATTTGTCCCTCTTTTGGCCAAGAATATCCCCAAGTGAAACAACGTTTGTATCATAGATAATCTCAAATGGTTTTGACCAATCCGGTGCAATAATAATAGGGCCGTCAACCAGCTTCCCTTTAAGGCATTCAAATGCCTTCAAGCAATCATCATCGAAGTTGAACTTAGATCCTTCTCCAAAATTTTGCAAAGTGGATTTGTAATTTTTGATAAGTCATTTATTAATCTCTGATAGAAACCTGCGTGACTAAGGAAACTACGCACCCCTTTTACCGAATTGGGAGGTGGTAGCTTCTCAATACCCTCGACCTTAGCTCAATCGACCTCAATCCCTTTGGATGAAATTTTTTGGCTAAGGATAATACTCTCCTTCACCATAAAGTGGCATTTTTCCCAATTAAGCACAAGGTTAAACACTTCACACCACTGCAAGGCTATACTCAGATTCACCAAGCAAAGCTTAAGCGAATCACCTACCATAGAAAAATCATCCATAAATACCTCCAAGGTTTCTTCAACTATATCTGAGAAAATAGACATCATGCACCGTTGAAAGGTAGTGGGTATATTACATAAACCAAATGACATCCTTTTGAAAGCAAAAGTACCATATGGGCAAGTGAATGTCATCTTCTCCTGATTCTCTAGGGTTATGGAAATCTGATTATAACCAGAATACCCATCTAGAAAATAAGACTAACCTTTTCCCGCCAATCGATCAAGCATCTGATCTATAAAAAGCATTAAGAAGTGGTCCTTCAAAGTCCATGAGTGGAGCTTAGGTAGTCCATGCAAACTCTCCACCTAATCACAGGTCTGAGTGGAATCAACTCATTCTTCTCATTGGCTACAGTAGTCATGCCCCCTTTTTTGGGCACACATTAAACATGGCTTACCCACTTACTATCAAAAATGGGGTATAAAACTCCTACATCAAGCTATTTAATAATCTCCTTCTTAACCACCTCTTTCATAGGTGGGTTAAGACGGCGTTGATGCTCAATGGTTGGTGTGCAATCATCTTCAAGCTGAATCTTGTTAGTGTAAATACTTGGAGAAATGCCAATAATATCTGTAATAGTCCATCTTATCGCCCTCTTGTATCTCTGAAGCACAGAAATAAGTGCCTCCACCTACTACTCACCTAAATCAGCTACAATAATCACAGGTAGCGTGTTTCCACTGCCTAAAAACACATACCAAAGATGACCTATCAATTTCTTCAACTCCAACACCGGTGTCTCCTCAATAGATGACTTAGCCGATGGTGTTGGGTGATTTTTAAGATCCATATCCAGCTTCTTAGGAGCATAAGAATATGATCCCATTCCCGTCAAAGCACTAATAGTCTTCTCATACTCTTCAATGCTCTCACTATCAAAATTCATCAAGACTGCAACTAAGGGCTCAATAACAAATTTCTCTTCTATCAGAACCTTCTACTCATCCTCATAGTAGACATCAACAAAATAGAGAATACACTCATTTCCTTGTGCTGCTTCATAGATCTACACACATCAAACCGAACCACTTCATCATTAAGCCTGAATAAGAGCTCATAGGCTCACAAATCAATAATCAAGCTTTTGGTTGCGGGGAAAGGTCGACCCAAAATTATGGGTACCTCAAAATCCACCTCGCAATCCAAAATAATAAAATCCATAGGAAATATGAAGCTGGCCACCTTAACTAGCACATCATACAAAATACCAACTGGCCACTTTACCGACCTGTCCGCCATCACTAGTCACACGTTTGTGGGTGTAGGTTCTCCCAAACCCAACTTTTTATAAATAGAAAGTGGCATCAAGTTTATACTCGCTCCCAGATCATACAAGGCCTTAGAAAAATGAAGAGACCCAATAGTACAAGGAATTGTGAATGCTCCTAGGTCCACTTTTTTTTGTACCAGAGAACTTATTGAAATAGCACCATAGTGATGAAGATTATCTACTGGTTAATAACTCACTTCTCTCTTCTTTGTCATTAAGTTTTTCATGAACTTAGCATACCCAGGCATCTGCTCTAATGCCTCTACTAAATGCACATTCACTATCAGCTACTTCAGCATTGTCATGAATTTGTCGAACCATGTATCATCTGCTTTCTTCTTCAATCTATAAGGAAAAGGAGGTGGTGGTTTTGGGAGAGTATTCACCACTGCTTTTTTCTTCTTGTTTTTTCCTTTTTCTAACTCATTAACTTATTGATGATTAGAAGGAATGTCAATGCCATCCAATTTCTTAGACTCCACTAGATCACTTTTTTTATGCTCAACATCCTCTTTGATCATATTTTCAATCACAACTTTGCCCAAAGAAGGGCCTGGTAATACCTTACCACTCCGTGTGGTAACTGCCATGCAAAAACAATCATTACTAAGATTCTGAACTGTATCGCTTGGCAATGTTCTGCTCTTCCTCTGATTCAATGTTGCTGAGAGTTGGCTCATTTACTGCTCCAACTATTTGATAGAAGTTGAGTATGAATTTACCAACTGACTCATAGAAGACAAATCACTCTTTATAGTAGTTACCCCAGAGTTGGTGGGCTCAACTCCCTTTAATAGTTTCTCCATCATGTCCTCTATGGATATTTTGCCAAAGCTTATTGCAGCATTATCTCAGTTTCCAGGAGGTACATACAGTCCACTCCTGTTATTTTTTCTCTTCTAATTTCCTTGATCCCTATCCTTGTAACCAGCCTTATTGTAATAGTTCTGACTTTGATTTCCTTGGCTATTGCCTCAGAACCCCCCCTAATTATTTAGATAGATCGCCTCTTCTTCTGAATCAGAGTTAGCTTTACCTAGGGATGCAATAGCTTTTACCTTCTCTATTTTTCCAGATAATAAATTCTTAGTCAACAAATCCATCTGCGTCTTCAAGTATGCCATATCCTGATCACATTCCTCTTCTTTATTGCATTGCTTTGTAGTCATACCAACAAACACAGTAGGGCTTAATACCATAGAAGCCCTATTATGCCAAGCTCTACTTTGTTTGGTCATCCTATCGAGCATCTCCGAGGCTTCTGGAAAAGTGAGATCCACAAATGATCCTCCTGCAGCATTATCCATGATTGGATTTGTAATAGAGTTTAAGGCCGTATAGAGAGTCCTCATCAAATAAATATCAGTCATAATGATTCGGGCATTGCATCAACTTCTTTTTAAACCTCTCCCAGGTTTTGTAAAGAGCTTCTGTTGGAAGCTACCAAAAGTTGTTGATCTCATCTCTCAACTGTACCCTTCTGGAAGGTGGAAATAACCTTTCTAGGAAAGCCACTTTCAACTGCCTCCAGTTGGTTATAGAGTCGGGAGTCAGTCCATTAAGCCACAGTGTGGCCTCTCCAGACAGAGACAACAAAAATAAACTCAAGTGGATGGCATTCTGACCCACTCCTAGGTTATCAAAAGACTTGAAAATGGTGACAAAATTCACCAAATTCATATTAGGATCATCTCCCAGAAGACCACCGAACAACCTCTTAAGATGAAGGAGTTGAATCATTATACTGGTAATATTGAACTTAGCTGCAGGTGCTAGAGGTGGAGGAATAATAGCTCTAATTGATCCTGCTCCATCCATTCTATCCTTGTCATCGTTAAAAATAAACTGCACAGGTTGGTGATCCTGCCTTACCCTAAAGGGTCGATTCCTATTTACATTATGATTCACTGGTGCAACCGCATTCTCTGTATGCCTTGGGTTGACAGGATCTAACAATTCATCATCTCCCAGATCATCATCATTGGGATTAGGGTGACGTACTGGTTGACTGTCATTCTATTGATTAAACTGAGCTCTAGCCAAGGCGGCTAGTCTTTCAGCATCTTGTGGGTCTGCCGTTCTACCAATCAGCTGAGGTTCTGGATGTACTGGTAATAATGGTTCACCTGAGCTCCATGTACTTGGCATACACAATAATTACCCTGCGCAAATCCAAATCAACAAATAAAAGTAAAATTTAGGAAAGTTGACCAAAGGTCAATTAACAAACACAAACTTAATTGACAACCGTATTCCCCGACAATGGTGCCAAAATTTGATATGCCCAAATTACACCTCTCTTGCGAGAGAGTAAGAGGTTGCTGTCAAATATAGAACCCAACTAGGTTGGGTGTCAAATCCCACAAAGAATACTGTGTTCACTAAGTATTGTGGTTGTTACTAGACTGTTGATCAAAGGTTCCAAGTAAAAAGGCGAGTTTAAGTTTGTAACAGAGAATAATCGAGACAATGATTCTTATTGAAAATAGTAATTCAATGGGAGTAGATAAACTAGAGTTATGGTTACCGACATGTTCAAGCAGTTAGGGCTGTGAATTATTTTTGAATTTCCAATTAATCACTATAATTGCAAGAGTTTTTGAATCCTATAATTTACCCATTTGTTTCTCAACCTAAATAAATAAATTATCTTTCAATTCTCTTGAACTTAAAGAATACATTAACATATTAAATTGTTCTCTCATGTGGGTTGATACCGTTAAGGCATCAACCCATAACCCAAAGGTTAAAGCCTCTAGATTTCACGTAAACCTCTTCTTTTCCCAATAAATAATTTTCTATTCGAACAAGTGATGTTTTTGGGCTCACCCTTCAAGTGTGCAATCAAGAAAGGTCATTATTGTGAAGAAGGGTTTGTAAAACCTTAGTTAATCATGGAAATCAACATTCTCACAACCTCAATCAGCTTTTCACATCAAGGCTCCCATAACCCTAGTTATGAGAGCTTAGTCACACATTTCCATAGAAGAACAAGAAAGAGTCATTGTATTTCACATAAATAGATTCAAAAAATACTTACAAGGAATCAAATATTTGTTCTAGAATCTTCAGAGAAAATTATGAATAATATGTTTAGATCCATAATTCTAGTTGTTTCTCAGAGAATACTCCTTATAATAATGTTCAAAGTTGGAAAATATGATAAAAGATACAAAATAAAACCTAAAATTTGGTATTTATATGTTCCCAGGTACAGAGGATTTAAAATTTGAACTCCAAAAAGCTGTGTCCAAGTTAACGGTCAGGACGGCGGCCCGTCGGATGACTGGCGGTCCATCTCATTGGACGTCACTGATAATCCTGGAATGTCAAGTTCTGTTTTAGGTATGACGTTCATGTTGGCGGATTGTCGCTGGACTGACGGTCCGTCGCATGGTCCATCACTGGATCTTCTTAAATCCTGAATTCTGGTTAAGCTTGATGGCCAAGTTGGCGATCCGTATAAAGTTGACGGTCCTCCACTTAGACCGTCGCATGGTTTCTTTACTTGGAGCATTCTTCTTAGCTCTGACGGTCACTCCGACGGTTTGTCACAGGTCTGACGATCCGCCAGTTGGATCGTCAGCGACCTTTTTCTGCTATTTTTCTAGATTTTTCCTTCATCTAACTCCTTAACCTAGAAACACTAAAATCCAGTGTTAAATACAACATCAGTTTATTGAAAATGTACAATTATCCTAAGAAAAATATGTAAAATATTCCGTCAAAAGTCGGAACATCACCCGAGATGATGATTTTTGAGTTGAAGTATATTCAGGGGTGTAAGTAGCATGTCTCAGGCAAGTTTTGGAATTTTAAAATAGGATTGGATGGTGTTTGGATTGGAATTTCGACATCTAACCGCTATTCCATCGCGTCGCGGTGAGTATGGAGTCAAGAGGTCCATCGGGTTGCGGTGGAGTGTAAAAAGGCATTTGTCAGTTTCCAGTGAGTCATCGCGATTCCACCGCGTCGCCGTGGGTATCGCAATGATCCATTTGGCGTGTCACGGTGAGGTCGTGATCGGCGTTCCAATTGCGGGATTTAAATCCCCAAGGGTAGTTTAGTCTTTTCTCAAGTTCCCAAGTCGTGAAAACAGAAGATTAAACCTATTCTAAGGGTATTATACTTATTTTTCATCAAATTGCTCTCAAAGAAAATCCTAGAGCTTCAATTTTAAGCTTCAAGAAATCCAAAATTCACCGTTTCTTTTCCAAGTGAAGTAAGAATTCGAGGTTCCCATTTCAGGATCTTCAAGAAACAATCTTCAAGAACACAATAGGAATTCAAAGTCAAGTGTCTTCATTAATTTAATCAATTAAGGTATGTTGGGTTATTAACAAGGATACTCCTTTCATCCTTGTGCCCAAAATTAATTTTTAAAGTTGAATTTACATGAAATTGTATGATTTGCAGTTTAGGGTTCATACCCAATTCTCATTAATTGAAGATTATGTTGTTACAAGTGATTTAAATATTGAATTGTATCTCTATTTTGTATGTTTATGTGTGTGACGTGATTATATATACATTAAGAATTGAATTTCACTATTTTGACTAGAATTATTACAAAATTTCAAAATTTTGATTATTGAGCATGACTTAGTGATAATTTAACATGAGTTTAAAGCATGGGTTACTAAGCCCTAGTTTGAGTATTGAGATTTCAAGAAGATAATGCTTTTAATCACCTATGATTAGTTCATATTCAGATTTTGAGAAAAAAATTTATCTTTTGATCCTCATCTTAGATATGGAATCCACATTACAGTTTTATTACAGATTACAATAAACAGATGCATAACTGATTTTTATTATAAACCATTATGCTAGCTTTTAAGTGGATTTCCTACAAATTGAGCATACAGATTTAAAAGGAGTAGTATTTAACACTGAGCGAGAAGTGTGGCTTTAGCGCATCCTATTTCCCCAGAACTACGAGCCAACATAGGCACGGATTCAGATTATATTCCATTTGTAATGGATACATATAGAGATTGTGATCACTTAGCTCAGGTTATACTCCCTGTCAAGAGTCTGATACCTCTCCCCAACGTAAGGTTTTCCCCTTAGAAGAACTAGACATTGGACTTCATGATAGCTCACATGGTTTATGTCAGTTAGAAGAACCCCCCTAATAGCAAAGACTTATAGTAAAACTTTAGAATTTAAGTGTGAAGGCTCACAGTTTCATTCAAATATTATTTTACATCAGATATTAGTCATGAGATTTCAGCTTTCAGTTTACAGATATAAAAGTGAGTCTTTTCTACACTTAGACTACATGATTTAAAGATAGAATACAAGTATATCTTTTAGAACTAAATGTGATAGCTCACAAGACTTACACGGTATGCTTTATCATTTATGATTTACGATTTTCAGCTTTTAGTTATTCAAGCCAATGTGAGTCATTACACTTAGCTTGCATTCTTTCATAAATTTTATGAACATTGAGATATTGTTTTACTAATGCATTCACCCTAAATGCTCAGTACATTCCAAAAGTACTGATCCACATATATGTTTATGTGCTACATTGTTTAATAATGTAGGTTCAGGTGCTCAGTTCCAGCAGTGTGATCAACCATGATCATCTTTATCTACATCCTGACAATTGGTGAGTTCTCATAGATCGGGGACCCAGTTATTCAGAGTTTCAATTTATTATAGCAGCCTGTCCAATTATTTTCAATCAGATTGAGTCAGCTGGGGGTCTGTCCCAACGGCTCTCTAGTTGTTAGTAATAGAGACTTGTCAGACTACTAGTTATAACTTAGATTTCCAGTGTTGATTATCCAGACTTTTAAGTCAAGTGTTCTCAGATATTATGTTCAGTTAATCCTAGTTTAGATCAGACAGAATTCAGCATTAATTATATGTTTATATTTCTCTATTATTAGTTTCAGATTTAGTAGAAGGCTTACATGGTTAGCTTGAGACTACTAGTAGTCTTGAGCACCGTGTGATATCTCGGGACTCACTTTCCTCAGGACCCGCTTTTGGTGTGTTATATGGCACTTCTCGCGGTGTACCTTAACAAGTAAGCCTATCCCCTAAACTAATACAAAAGAGGAAAAAATAAAGATATCCCAAGGTAAGGCTTCTAGAACGAAGCCAAACCATACAAGTAATCATAACAATGAAGAAAGGACCATCAATATACCGATCATGCCCAAAATTAGGTGTCAATAGTGTAAGAACTACTAATACAATTCAGGAGTCAAATACATGAGAAAAATAACCAAAAAGAAATAATATCTATCTCAAAATACTAATAAAGACATAACTACTATAGAAAGATAGAGGTGAACTCCGGATGTATGAATGTCCAACTGCTACCTTGGAAGCTCCAACAATTTCTCAAGTCAAGCAAAATGAGGTGCACTCGAGCTAGGACCTGCACTAAAAGGGTGCAGTAGGCATGAGTGTGGTCCACTTGTACTCAGTAGGTATCATAGACCGACCAAGCAAAGTAGTAAATAAATCATACAAAATATACACTAAGGACACGTCACCTGTAATAAAAAAATATCCCACAATGGTAGCCCACACCACTTGAACTAACAGTTCTAAAATATCACAAATATTACAACATCACAACTAGATAGAACACAAGTATGCATCGTGCATAAACAAGGTCATCAAATACAAGTAAAAGAAGATAAGACAATTAGATAATGGCAAGTCAATATGGCAATACAATATAATATAAATGCAATAAAGTAAGTGAAATGTATATGATGATGATGATGATGATGATGCACGACGTCATCGCACAATCTCTGGGATCATCGCACAATCCCCGTATACACCAACGGAGGTAGGCCTCCCAGCGCAGGACCCATGAGGGGTTGATCAACCAATATACAATCCATATATCTCATATCTCCTTTACAGTACATCCATCAGAAAGGGTTTTATAAGGTGTTATAATATCTTCTTCCCGGCACATCCCTCGGGGAGGGTTTTAAAAATGGTGTTGCCAGTGTTACTCAGGTGTTGCCACGGTGGTACCAATGTTTCACGAATAAGTATGATATGAGATGTAATGGTTACAACCAATCACAATGAGTACTTCCACAATCAACCACATGATATATTTTCACAATCAACCACAGTGATATATTTTCACCACAAACCATAATGATACATTTTCACAATCATGTGAGCTAATATCCACTCATTATTTATGTTTTATCTATGAATTTCCACATGTCTCATATATCAACAAATATGAATGCATCACAATACACTAATGATTCCACATTAGATATTTTAACAACACAATATAATTATTCAAATGTATTCAAGGCTATCAATATCACATAGGACCCCACACCGTCACACACATCCCATAATACACACATCCCATAATATCTCAATTTCAATAATTACATCACATATAGGCTCCCGCATGGAAAAAACACATATATTTCCATTTTTCATGATTAGTTCTCACCCTTAACATCTATTTCGTATCATCATTTACTACTCAACTGATTCTGAAAGTGTTAAGTCATAACCTACCTCAAAAGTCGAAATCGATCCGCTACTCTTTAAATCCACGATCTTATTTTTAACAAATAATCTTGAACTCCACTAAAAACATCAAATATGAAATCTACGCGTCAAAATAAAACCAGTGACACCCATATTGACTATTTTTAGTTTGAGGTCAAAACAGACCCCCGGAATGGGTTTTCAAAAAAGAAGGGTAAAATCAGAACGTCACTTCAAAAACATGTTCTCCAAGAATCTACAGCTGAAAACTCAAGTCAAATCAAGTAAAAACGAGGTTTAAATTGAAGAAAACTCATTTTTAAGCTTTACCGGGTAATTTTTTTTAAATCCCAGTTAAAATCAAGAATCCGAGTTTTTTTAAGGGGTTAAATTGATGAAAAACTAGTGATTATAAGATAAAAATATTATTCAAGTGAAAAGAAGTGAAATTGGGGTTTAAAATCAAGTCCTAAGGTTTTCGAGATTTTCAAAAATTAATCAAGAAATTACTAAGTAAAGGGTGAATTCTTACCTTAAATCCGTAATAAAACCAAAAAATAGGTGTTAATCTAACTTATCAAGCTCCCACAAACTTTACTTTTAAGCTTTCATACTATTTTAGGATTCAACTCCCAAGAGGCAAGATGAAAAATGAACGAAATGGGCCAAAAAGAGGGAAAAAATTGTTTTTATAGCAAAAAAACTGCTATGCACCAGATTTTTCATCCTTTTAAGTCCAACCCGGACTTCAATAGGGTGTTCGAAATTCGTTCAAAGCTTGATATATACAAATGAACTATGCAACCATACTAAATTCAATGCTCAGGATGCGTTAGCGAAGTCGAATTTTTGAAAAAATGTTGTTTTCAAAAAGTTAACCCCCCAAAATTTGAAATTGCTAATTTCCAAATTGAAGGTTGAAATAAGATTTAAAAGTCGTAAAATCACACCAAACATCTTACCATCCTAAATTCAATATTTCAAATCTGCTGGCGAAGTTGAATTTTCCATCCGAGGTCATTTCAATCAAATGTGAGTTCCACACCTATATTCTCAATTTTCCAACTTTTCGATCAATAAGTCGAAATGAGCTCGGGTGCACTAGAAACCGAACCAAAGATCTACCTAGACTAAAATTAATATTTCAAAGTTGCTGGCACAGTCCTTTCAGCCATCCGTCGCTTGAATCAAAATATATCCCCATGAGTCTAAAATAATGCTCTCGAAGTCATCAAAAACCACAGTATCGCATAGATTGTATCGAAATACATCAAAAACTATGTCAATCACTCCCACGCCCCAGAAATACTATCATGCAACTATGGGAAGGGGTAAAATAGTCAAATCATATAAAATCATAAATTTCACATATTTCATCAAATTTTAAAATCGTTACAAAAAATCTCCAAGAAACCATAAAAAAAACTTTCATTTTCACCTAATTTCTTCGAGTTCGATGACTTTTTCAATGAAATTTTCTTCCATACAGCTGAAAATTACCATTCGTGCTCATTGGTTCCATTGTTACCCCATTTTCTTTCAAATATTTGCAAAAAATATTTTCCACCATCTATACTAGCTTGAGAAGCTTTCAAAATCACTTAATAACTCATTCATAGATAGATTTCAGTTGTTCAGAATCATTCTAGATAACTTTCTCCATTTTGAATCTAGTAGAGTGTCGATTAGAATCTTATTTGACCTTTTTATATGGATTTCTTACCAGTCATCGATCAGTCCTTGACGCATTATAGATTAATATCATAATCTAGTATCGATCAGTGTAGTCTCTAATAACAGTTGTGAAAGTTATTATTTTTGGGTCATGGAAAAAGACTCCCACTATTGAATGAAAATATTTTAGCAAGATGACAATTCTCATTGTATTTCATCGCAATGGTTCATATCACACTACAACATTTTAATCTTTTGGCCATTCTAATAAAGTGTAGTCTAAAGTAGCAAAAGCGTGGCCTTTGATCAAAGGTGATGTTTTTGGTCTTTAGGGCACACTTTTCTGGAGGTGGGCCAAAAGGTTGTAACCTTTGACTTTATGCCATACTTTTTAAGCGTGGCCATAGCAGCTACGCTTAAAAAGCATGGTCATTGTAATTCATAGGCCACGCTTTGTAGCATCTCTTTGACAATAGTTTCATTTGATAATTCTATACTTGAAAAGAGTGGTCTTATCTTTGTTATTGGCCACGCTTTAAAAGTTCAGCCTTTTATACCTCTTTTACAACAACACTTATAAAGTTTGACCTTTTCCTATGTATATGCACACAGCTGACATTCCTATTGCCACACTTTTAAAGTGTGGGAACATTGTGTAATAGAAAATAATGATTTTGATTTGCATGTACATAACCAGGAATTATATATATATATATATACACACACACACACATACATAATAAATGATCTCAAACATCAAATATTCTAAATATATTGTAGACATGGTCTCAAACACCATATATATATATATATATATATATTAAATGTGTACATAATGGACCCCAAGATATTATCCAAAGCTTTGAACAATGAGTAGACATGCTTATGTCTTGGGAACTAAAGAAAATTAATTCCTACTCTTCTTAGTCAAAAGCAAGAAATAAAACAAAAATGATCAACTTTAGGTTCACATAGAACATCACATTTCCAAGCGTTTGCAACATTTCTTGCACCAATTGATCCAAAAAATCTTGTACCTTGGCGTCAAGAATTGTAGCAACTGGTTCAAAGCTTTTCATTTTCTTATTTACCCACTTCACTAAGTAAAGCCTATCACCTATACACAAACAAGATAGGAGGATAGCATTGTCAACTTAAATCATTAATTCTACACTTGTACTATTATAAGGTGCGGAAAAGCCTTTTTGGGAGCAGATATAGTTGTTCCCTTAGTTCAATAAATGAATTGATCATATTAGCTAATCAAGTTTCGACATACAAAATAGGTATTTTACTGAAGTATAAATGTGATCATACTTTCAGCTTGACTTTTACAACTAACAATAAAGGACCTTATCAGAGAAGGTTATTAAATTCTTTTGCAACATACAGTGAATAAAAGTAAGTATTTAATGCTAAATTAGAACAACAACAATTAATTTATCCTATACCTTAGTTTACTATGTAAATATTTTCAACTTGTAGTTTTTTTATAACTATCTGTATGTATATGAGTCAATGTCACTCATTAAGGCTCAAAATTTTGTTAAAATAGCTGTAGAATGTGGTGGGAAACTAAATGTTACCTTCACTGTTTCTTTGTTGGAGTGGATGGTTTAAGCTTTTGCCTCTTACTTACTTTCCCTGGGAGCAACGATGCTGGAAATATTTTGTGAAGGAGTGTTTCTTTTTCATTGAAGGAGGCTAGAGCCAGTGTACCAGACTTTTGATTGGGAAACTTGATCGCAGGTTTTTCCAAATAGAGGTGAAAAACTATGTGATCGAGCTGACGATTGATGTTTTTTTTACAAAGTTTCCTTTTTCTGCTCTAATCACAAGTATTGTCATACCCTTCAGGAAAGAAAGAAAAATCTATTAGTTTTTACGTGGAGAGATGCATTGTAGTTAAAGATGTAGAGAATGACCTTAAAGGATACATCAGATCATTTTTTTTAAATCTTTTTTTCCTCTAGTTCACCTATACTTATCAAAATTGTATATGATATCCCAACAACTGAACTAATACTACCATTAGTTTCAATGAGAAAATATGAATGCCCTCAAATAACAGTACGGAAAAATAGTGAATGCCTTAATAATCACACTAGTGAAGAAAAACATTAAATGAAAAAGACTATCATCTGAATTCACTAAAGACATCATACCATAGTCAAAGTCCATTCCTATGCGCCGCAAGTGCACATGCAAGCAAAGCAATTGCATTTACGCAAGATATAATAGAAATATAGTTTTGGAATGTAGGTCTTGCTACAAAGAAAGTAAGATATTAACAGTAAGAACACAATAGTATAAGCTCAAATAAAAAGTCAACATAAATTCATAAGATAAAAATTGCCTAGCAATCTCTCTCTCCATCGAGATCGATACATAAAAAAAATGAGTCCATATACTCCAGTTAACAGCAACTTATGAATAACCCATAAGGCTCAAGGCTCACTGTGAGCCCTTAGTGTTAAAATCAAATAGCAAAATATCAAATTCAAATAGGTAGATCCCCTAGGGAATAAAAGCACGCATCGATACCTCTAGTATCTTACTATAATTCATAAAATATTGTGTACTACTCTGAATAAGGATGAGGCACACAAAAGCATCACAGATGTGCTGAATGCTGACACTAGTTCCTGATCCTCATAGGACATACAACTGAAACAATTGGGAACTAAGTAATTCATCTAAAAGGTCAATGAGGATATAACTAGCAACATGGCATGCCACTGAAATTTCAAACTTTCAAATTCATTTTGTGATAGCTACCTCCATTTTTTCCTTTTTAGTGTTTTTACGACATAATTTCTAATAATAATGTCTCCCCTCAATTGAATTATGATTTCATATTAGGTGATCGTCAACGCTGTATCAAATCACATACAAATTCTGGTTTCATATCTCATCGCCATCAAATATAAAAAAGGAAAAAAATATATTTTCACAGCTTACCAAAAAAAAGGGGAAGAATGAGTCCCACATGTGACTGGGTTCTGTTAAGACATAATTACATAAATAAAAATTTTTTCTGTCAGACAACATAAAATTTTTAATGAGGTAATCATACACCTTCAATACATCTCTTTTCTTAGTAGAGCCTTTGAGTCTATATTTTGCCAGGATCTATTAATTCTTTTCTACTAACTACTAATTATTGCAAATATAATCATCTCTTAAATAACTAGTAGGTTATGTCAAAGTTAATTGTTTATCTTTAACACTGGAATTTTCTTGTAAGCTCCAAATATACACAAAATGTAAGATTCTTCAAATGTGAAAACATAGAGTGCTTCTTCCCTCCAAGCATTCCATGTATTTGGTTCATTTTCTTGATCCCAAATTCATTAGGCCCTAGGATATAGAGAAATCCATCAAGCCCACAACAAGTAAAGTTACATAAATTTGTTCAGATAAGGAATAATGTTTCACCAAAGCACATTATGATGCACAACATTGCATCTGTTGACATATATAGGTGCAGAAAACAAAGTATATGTTTGTGAAAATAATAAGAAAGGATGAATAGATGTTTCTTAATTATGTTTCAACTTGTTCTCATTTTTATATACACCATTATCTAATTGAATATCTTTTTTTCAATTTTCATGACATTTTCCAGCAAATTCATGAAGAACATGAAGAGAAAAGTATGACTATGGTTTTTTTTTATTTTCGGATGTCACTTATTGCCTCCATATATACATTCTTCTCTCCTTCGTGATTGACAAATTTTTTCATTTACTCTTATTTGACTATCTTCAAATGCAAATTGCATCTTGAATTTCTTCTACCCAAACTGCAAATACACATTCAACTCGAGCACATCACTACGTCGTAAGTTGATCTTCCATCTTAACTAGGGAAATACGAGATCCACAAGTTACTTACTTTTAGGATTAAAGAACAGAACGCATTGTATCGATAAGTAAATACTTTAATCTACATAAACTTAGTTGTTATATAAGAAGTTCCACGATAGTTCTTCAGTGAAATGGACATTTTCTAACACCGTCTAATAAGGGTAGTCTTAATTTCACTATTAAGCCACATGATTTTTGTTTGCCAACTTGCACATACCTCGACTAATTTCAAGGGTACCTTCAAGCTCCCACCACCATCACAAGTATTGGATAGCTCTATCAATCGAGACATAAAAAATGAGAAGAAATCACCTAGTTTTTTTACCTTCGGTAGGAATTGAAAACTTGTAACCTCATGGTTCTTAACCCACTTCATTGACCACTAGCCCACACTCTCGGGCGTTGAGCCACAAGCTATTATTTTCATCAATTTTTAAATCTCTAAACATATTTTTTACAAGAGATAAAGTAATGAGCTTCCAACATAGGGGGCATGCTTAATTCAAAAGTAACTTGTAGAAGAGAGGTTTTGATAGAAATGTGTGGATGAGGTATGGGAGGGGGGACGACATGCTTAACTCAAAATAACTTGAAGAATCTATTAGATCGGCAAGGGGCTTACTGCTAAATGTTAGAATGGGAGGTTAGTATTTAAAAGTTAGTAGCGAAATCTATTAAATCGTTCGTAGGCAAGGGGCTTACTACTGCATTGTCTATTTTAGTTCCTACCACATTTTTACTAATTTACGTGAAAAGATCTAGTAAAAATGATTAATTACTAATTAATTTCAATGAAAGTTGATTTTGCAATCTCTTGAAAGAGTTAGTAAAAATAAATAAAATAAATACATTATTTAAACATCACAAAGGCTATAGACTCAAAAATTCAGGAAATGTGATATTACTGTAGCAGTTTGTTCATTTTAGTTGCCAACCAAAAGAAAAAATTGACAAAAGTATGTAGGTCAAAAATAAGAGTCACCCGTAAATTTTTCAGCCACAAGCGCACCAACAAACTTAACCTCTGAAATCAGCAGGCATAAAAGTGGAAAACCATGTAGACGATAAAATAGAGAAGCTACATAATGAAAAAGAAAAATACAACTCAGGAAAATTGATAAATCCTGTGAAGGCACAACAACAAACATTAAGTAAAAATTCAACTGAAATCGACAAATCCTATAAAGAAAAAACTATCAACGGTAATATCCTTAGCAAAGGCGACACGAAATAGATGAAGGAAATTCTAGGTAACCTAATGCAAGATAAAAACAACGCAGTAACCAAAGAAAACTCCCAGTGATGGCAATAACATAACAGAAAAACAGCAAAGCTAGAACAGGAAAAATCATAGCTCCAATATCCATGAACTCTACACACTTCAATCATCACAGCCTTACATTGTAACACCACCACCACCACCATCACTAATAACAACAACAATAATGAAAATCCCATTTCAAGAATTACAACGCAAGCCATATAGAAAAATGATGCTTAAATAGAAGAAAAAGAAACAACAAGTGTCAAATCTTAAACCTTAAATCCTTCATTTCTTTATGTGTGTGTGTGTGTGTCTATATATATATATATATATATATATATATCCATCAAATTTCTTTGAATCTACTGCAACTAAGCTGCAATGAGATGAATTTAAGTATTTTGGGCTAAAAAATTCTAAGAAATTTGATGGATTTAAAGATATTTAGGCAAAGGGTTTTGTAAGAGAGAGAACCTATATATCTAAGAGTGTAAATATTTGTTTTTTATTAATTATATTTTTCTAATTATAATTAGAGGGTGAGTGAAATATTTTGGAGGGATAGAAAAATATTTTAATGAAAATTTTTTGCCACATTTTTAAAATGTTGTCTTTTAATTAATACCACACCTAAAAGTGTAGTCCTATATGTGAATAAGCATTGCAAATTAAATCATTATTTGTCAAAACTTATAAAGTATGGCCTATACCATTAAGGACTACGCTTTTAAGGTGTTGCCAAAATTAATTTGGCCAAAAGCTAAAAATTAAGGATACGCTTTAAAAGCGTGGCCTTTATTGGTATAACTTACACTTTACAAGTGTGGTCCAGATTTAGTGTGGCCAAAAGACTAAAATATAATAGTGCCACGAAATAGTTGAAGAGTAACTGAGAATGATGAATTAGCTTGCTAGTCAAGCGACGTGGAGATTATTTATTTAATGAATGAGAGGAGAAAAATACAACCCACATTCATAAAGAATGATAGATACGTATCCTTGTACATGTTGGATGTCGCTATCGATAGCTCTAGGACTATATTAACGATAAATATCAAGTCTCTAGTATCCCTACCACCACACCTGACAGTCGACAACGACGATTTGGTTGAACATGATAGTTTGAATGCTCATTCAATGAATATGAATAGCTATCCAATGGATATGGAAGACCATTCGATGGATGCGAAAGATCCCAAATGGTTTCGATAAGAGAAATAAGAGTGTCAATCGAAATCACAATCCAACCATTCCTTCTCCGATGAAACTAATTTATATGTAAACCAAATATTTAGTACCAAAGATGATATAAAAATATCATTAAATGAAGCAGCGATGATGAAGTGTTTTCATTTTTGTACGTTTAAGAGTTGTAGTAAATAGTTTAAGGTGAAATGTGTATCTCCTAGTTATGCATGGATGTTGTGGGTTAGAAAGTATAAATGCTTGAGCAGATTTTACATATTCAGTTACATTGTCCATCACACCTGCGGCGTTAAACACGCTATACACAACCATAGAAAAATCTTGACCAAAGTCATCGCATTGCTTTATGTGAATTTGTATTGTAACAACCACGATCCAAAGGCTAAAGAGATTTAGGGAATTGTTTTTCCAGATTTTCATTGTTGTCCAATCTATTGGAAATATAAAATGAGAGGTGTGATCTCACAACCTAACAACAAGGGTCATGATGGCACTTGTCGCAGAAA
The DNA here is from genome assembly GCF_002878395.1 of Capsicum annuum. NCBI lineage: Eukaryota > Viridiplantae > Streptophyta > Magnoliopsida > Solanales > Solanaceae > Capsicum > Capsicum annuum. The sequence goes on along the minus strand of NC_061116.1, from coordinate 163,181,478 downwards.
ACCTTAACAAGTAAGCCCCTCACCCAAATTGATATACACAAAAAAAAGACAGAAATTCCCCTAAGATAAGGCTTCTAGAATGAAGCCGAACCACATAGATATAATAAAAGCGGAAAGAATAAAATCAACACGTGCGACCATAACTCCAAAAACCTGGTGTTAAAGGTGTAAGAACTACTAATACTATCCAGGAGTCAAATACATCTAAAAAATAACCACAAAAAATAATATCTGTCTCCAAATACTAATAAGGACATAAATAATACAGAAAGATAGGGGTGAACTTCGGACGCATGAATGTCCAACCTCTACCTTGGAAGCTCCAATAATCGCCCGAATCAAGCAAGTTGAGGCACACTCAAGCTAGAACCAGCACCAAAATAGTGTAGTAGGCATGAGTACAGTCCATTTGTATTCAGTAGGTATCATAGGCCGACCAAGCAAAGTAGTAAATAAAGTATACAAAATATACACAATGCGCACGTTACCTGGAATCAGAAAATGTCCCACAATGGTAGCTCACACCATTTGTACTAATAGTTTTACAATATCCGCACATAATACACAACACACCAGATAAGGATACAAATATACACAATATCACATACAAGTAGGACAAAAAGGGACATGTATAATCAAGGTCATCAAGTATAGTTAAAGGAAGAAAGAACAATTAGACGTTAACAAGTCAAGATAAGGAATAAATAGGTAATGACAAGTCAATATGGCAACTCCAACACAACATAAATACAATAAAGTGGGTGCAATGTATAAGATGATAATGATTATGATGATGATAATGAGGATGCATGGGATTGGCACACAACCTTGAGTTTGGCATACGACCTCAAGTTCGGCACACAGCCTTAAGTTTGGTTACGAATATCCACAACTCTTCTCCGATATAATCCTTCGGAGATGGTCCTTAAATCCAATATCCAATACCAATATTTAGTATTTTAGTGTTTCCAGTATTTTCAAAGCACATATATAACATAAGACACAAATCAAATACAAATACATGACAACAAGTATATATAAATCAATAAAACAAGTGAAATGATACGTATGATGACATGAGAATAATAATGCAATGTTCACAACCATTCAAAATGAGAATTTCCACAATCAATCCACATGATGTATTTCTACAACCAATCTATATGATGTATTTCCACAACCAACCACAATGTTATAATTCCATAACCACGTGAGCCAATATTCACTCATTACTTCCATTTCATCCATAAATTTCCACATGTCTCATGTACCAACAAGTATGAATATATCAAAGTACACCAATGGTACCATTTTAGCAATTTCAAAAATACAATATAGTTATTCACATGTATTCAAGGCTATAAACATCACATAGGACTCCACACATTCACACACATCACATAATATCTCAATTTCGACAATTACATCACATATGGGCCCCCACATGGGCACAACACATATATAGACATTTTTGATGATTAGTTCTTACCTTTAACATGTATTTTGTACCATCATTTACTACCCAGCTCAATCTGATAGAGTTAAGCCATAACCTACCTTAAAAATTAAAATCAGTCAGTTACACCTCAAACTCATGACCTTAATTTACAAGAATAATCCCTAACTCCTCTAAAAATATCAAATATGAAATCTACACGTTAAAACAAGACCAACGATATCCATATTGACTACTTTTGGTTAGGAGTCAAAACGGACCCCCAAAATGGATTTTCAAAAAAGAAGGGAAAAATTATAACTTTACTTTAAAAATATATTTTTCATATTTTTAGGAATCTACAAATTAAAACCTAAGTCAAATCGAGTCAAAAGTGAGGTTCAAATTGAAGAAAAATCATTTTTAAGCTTTACAGAATAAAATCTTTGAAATCCGAGTAAAAATCAAGTATCAGAGTTGTTTTGAAGGTTAAATTAATGAAAAACTAGTAATTATAATATAAAAATATTATTCAAGTGAAAAAAAGTGAAATTGGGGTTTAAAATCAAGCCCTAATATTTTTATGGTTTTGAGAAATTAATGAAGGAATTAAAGTAGAAAATGATGAAATCTCACCTTAAATCCATAATAGAATCAAGAAATAGGTGTTAATCTTGCTATCCAAGCTCTCACAAGCTTCACTTTTAAGCTCTCACACTATTTTAGAGTTTAATTCTCAAGAGGCAAGATGAAAAATGAGAAAAAATAGGCAAAAAGGGTATTTATATTTCAGATTTTTTCTGATTTTTGCACCAGATTTTTCCCTTCAAGTTCACCCTATACTTCAATGGAGTACCCAGAATTCGTTTGGAGTTTGATATATGCAAACTAACTATGCGTCCATACTAAATTAGATATTCCAAATTATAACGCCCCAATTTTCTAGAACCGGAATGCCACACGGTGCTTATGATCCCGAAGGATCACAAGCTAACCCTCTACTGATATCTATATCTGAGCACTACATAATATAGGTAATAAATATGGAAAACTGGCAAAAACTTTCCATAAGGTTCAAAACATCCAAAAATAATCAATACTGAAAAACTGAATACTAATACATCTGTCTGAAAAGCCTCTAACTGTCTAAACTGTGGAGATAATGGGACATGTCCCCAACTAAATCCGTCTACTGAAAATAAACTGAGTCTAATGCTATAGTAAAATAAGGATCATCCTCGAATAAAGAGGACTCACTGCTACGTCTACTGCTGCTGACTGAGTCTGGACTGCTAAAGGTGCTCTGGATCTCATGCCTCTGAACCTATGGTGTAAAGTAAAACGCCATAGCGAAAATGCGTCAGTATGTGGGAATTTACTGAGTATGCAGAATGAGGTAAGGCTAAATGCAAGGGCTTATGCATGAACAATTACTTAACTGAATAATCATGAGAGTATTGAATGAGGGCATATGTATGAATGCACAAACCATAATTGAAAATCACCGTGACACTGGATACTAAGACTCGGATACTACTTTACTAACATCTGAACTCACTACTAATACTGAGATACTGAACATCTGAATCTTCTGATATTGATAACTGAGTACTAAAGTCGAGATTAGTCCTATCTAACGGGTGATCTCTAAAACTGAGGACACTGAAGCTGATTAACTGAATTTACTCAGATCAATAACTGAGTTCTTAGCTTGCTACTATCGACTAACTAAATCTGAGATCAAACCTCTCTAACGGATGATCTCTGAATCTACTACCAATGATAAGGAATAATTATATCTGAGATCAGAAATTATATCTAAGATCAGACCTATCTAGTGAAAGATCTCTAAATCTAATAATGAGAATAATTGACTGAATCTAAGATCAGACCTATCTAACGGGTAATCTCTGGATCTATTAGTACTGATACTGATTAAATTTATGTGAGACCAGGCCAATCTAGCGGGTGGTCTATGAATCTATGGAACTATCTAAGTTCCTTACTAAGATAGGTGACTGTATCTGACAATCCTGATTTCTGAGCTCTACTCTGAAGACTGATACTGAAACTGAAACTATGTGAGTTCTCACTTAACCGACATTCCCCGAATCTAATCTAGTAGGTTCCAACTTGTAACCCCAGCTGAAAGGGTGTCAATACCATGCCACGGGTAAAGACCTCTCTATGGTCAAGCCTCTCTAACGGGTGACCTTGAATAGGAAGTCAAGCCTAAGGCAGTATGATAGTCAAGCCTTAATCTAACGGGTGACTCCTAGTCCTACGCTGGCTATGAAGTTATGGAGTTCAGGGACTGTTACTAATGACTCTGCCTCTCTAACGGGAAGCCGTCATCCCTGCACTCGCTCGGTGCTAGTTACTACTCCTAACTGAAAGACTCTGAACTGATTCTTAACTGAACTTAGACTAAGCTGAATCTGTTACTGATCATATTTATTGACTGATCAACTGAGTTAAGTTGAGTTCACTTGGTTTTGAAGACTGATGAAACACTACTGGATTTGATTATCTGACTAAATGATACTGAGTTCTGAATTGATTACTTGAATGCTACTGAGGTCTAAACTAAACACTTGGATACTACAAAGATCTGAGCTGGGTACTAAACTGAAGCTGGAATGCTAATGATACTAAAATTAATAAGATTTCTTAAGTTTTGTAACCATCTGAGAGTACTGAGTTCTGTAACTCACTGAGTTCTAAGAATTATGGATTAACTAAGGTTAACATAAAAACTGACACGGGATCTAGACTTGCAGCTAAATTATCGGGTATAAATACTCCTAGGTCTCGATAACATAAAAGTAAAACATAAATATTCTTGAATAATCATGACCATGAACATTCATTCACCATTACAATCATTAAAGCATCTCTTCAAGCACTTGGAACTCATAAACATGTGATAGTATAGGGAGACATGCTATTAACTCATACTCCATTCAACAAGGTCTTGCAACAAACATTTAACATTCATTGAAGAGCATATAATTGGTGGATTTCATGCTAACATGTCACAATTCATTCATTAAGGCTTTTCAACAAACACTTGGCATGCATGAGCTTGCACACAATTGGGGATTTTTAGTCAACATGCTATAATGACACTAATTCTTTCACATAAGCATTTTATCAAACATATGGGGAGCATGCTTTGGTTATTCAACAATTTCTACACTCAATTGACATAAACATATCACTTTACATGCAACTTGAAGAGGGTTTATCATGAACATCATACAATTCATCATCTACTAGAATCAACTCTTGAGAGTTTTTAAACAAAACATGAATTTAACTCAATAATAACATGAACTTCAATTTCAATTCACATGAATTTCAATTTCAATTCACATGAATCATAAAAACTCATAAATATAAGATCTTTGAATTTAGAAAAAGGATTCTTGAACTTCTTAGGTGGAAGCAACCCAAGAATCAACATCTACATACCTTACTACTTGATCCTCGAAAGATTAATGGTGAAACCTTGATGATTGGGGTCTTGATTTTGGAACCCTAACTCTTGTTCTTGAGGGAAATTGAGAGAAAACAACAATATTTGAGTTTAATATGGCTGAATCTCGTGTTAAAGTGTTTATATAGGGACAGCAAAATGACCGTTTTGCCCTTGGAATAAAAATAATAGAATCTAAAAAATCCCAATTTTTCATGCTGGCGCGACGCGCCATAATCGCCCCGGCTTACTAGAAATTGGACAATTGGGAAACTGAGCCTTGGCGCGACTCGGTGGAAATCGCGTTGCCACCTTGGTTGTGAACTGGAAAGACACCGCGATGCAATGGAATTGCAAAGGCTCACTGGATTTTGACAATTGCCATTTTAGCTGGCTCCGCGATGTGCTAAAGTACCAGGTGGTACACTGTCTCACTAAAATGTCTCTAACTTTTCGCCCGAGTGTCGGATTTGGGCGAATTTGGTATCGATGGAAAGCTTATTCGATTTTCCACATGATAAAAAGTCAAAATATTAAAAGTTTCACATGGAATAAAATATATTCATCTTTGAAGCAAGATCTTTGATGTTCTAGAGACGAATTTGAACTAGGAAAAGGGTGGGGTATTACACGAATGCAATGGCAAAGTTGAATTTTTCATATTGTTTTTAAAAAGTTGACCCTTGAAACCCAAAATTGTAATTTTCCAAATCGAGGGTCAAAATGAGATTTGAAAGCCGTAAAATTACACCAAACATATTAATACCCTAAAGTTGATATTTTGGATCAGTTGGTAAAGTCGAATTTTCTATCCAAGGTCATTTCGATCAAATATGGGTCCCACACCACACCCATATTTCTAATTTTACAACTTTCCTACCAATAGGTCAAACTGAGCTTGGGTGCACCGAAACCCAAACCAATGGTCTACCTAGACTAAAATTGATATTCCAGAGTTGTTGGCACAGTTCATTCATCCATCCGTCGCATGGATCAAAATATATTCTCATAAGTCTAAAATAAGGCTCTCGAAGCCACCAAAAATTACAATATCGTATAAATGGTACGAAAGTGCATTGAAAACCATGTCAACCACTCCCACACCCCAAAAATACCACAATGCAACTATGGGGAGGGGTAAAATAGTCAAATCACATAAAATCACAAATTTCATCAAATTTTTAGGTCGTTACATCATCCACAGCTAAAAATCTAGTTTATCCTCAAACTAAGGTAAAGAAATACCTGAATCAATAAAGATCTGAGTATAAGAACTATGCATATTAGACTCAACCTCCCAAGTAGCCTTATCTACAGGTTGATGTCGCCACTTAACCTTAACCACAGGGATTTCTCTAGAGCGCAACTGCCTAACATCCCTAGCCAAAATGAAAATCGGCTCCTCAACAAAGGACAACCGCCCATCTAACTGAACTAACTCCCGATGAATGATATGAAACTCATCAGGAATATATCATCGAAGCATAGAAACATGAAAAACTAGATGAACAGCTAATAGATCAGGGGGCAAAGCCAACTTATAAACCACATCACCAACAGTCTGAAGAATCATAAATGGACCAATATATCTGGGGCTAAGCTTTTCCCTCTTCCCAAACTTCATCACACCCTTCATGGGTGAAACTCAAAGGAAAACACGATCACCAACACCAAATGTCACGGCATGAAGTCTACGATCAGCATAGCACTTCTTCCTACTCTGGCCTCTCTAAATCTATCCTGACTCATGAAGTAAGTCTATACCTCAAGGTCTTACCTCTGAAACATCAAACCAACCCACTAGGGAGCTACAACGTCTACCACACAATGCCTCAAAAGAAGCCATATTAATACTAGAATGGTAGTAATTATTATATGTAAACTCTGCTAAAGCCAAATGCTGCTCCCACTGGCCACCAAAATCCATCACGCATGCGTGAAGCATATCTTTTAAAACCTAGATAGTCCACTCTGATTGTGTAACACCCCAAAAAATGGGTCCTAAAGCGTCACATGATGTTTGAGTCTACGAGTAGCCCCAAGCTAACCCTTTGAGCCATTTTCATTCAGTTCAACACATATCAACGAGGTTTCCATAAATAACTCTCAAATATCAACAAAGTAATCATCATCCAAGAATAAAAGAATTTCAGAAAGATAAAGAAATACGACTTATTAGTCAACTCCCAACATCTATACTAGTCTGACAAGCCTCTAAGAAAATCAATAAAACCAGCGACCAATTGAGACATGCCCCAACTGACTCATACTCTGTTATCAAATGTAAATAATTCCATGAAACCAATATCAGACATCACATCTTCAGAACATGAGGACTCACCACAACAGAGGATGTAGAACAATATGCCCAAAGAATCATTGTCGAACCTAGAAATGAGCACCTGAACCTACATTTCGAGAAAATGCATCCCACATCCGAAAATGTGGGTCAGTACCATGGAAAGGAACTGAGTATATGGGGGTGTATGCAGTTGTATAAACATCATCATCATAAATATTTATAAGAAATGTGCAGGATGTATAAAAGACTCACATAGCCCGAAGAAAATCATCATAATCATGAGAGGATGAAATAAGTACAATAACACATGATGACTCACATGTGTTATTGTACTTATTTCATCCTCTCATG
>NC_061116.1:163170462-163170912 GCF_002878395.1 Capsicum annuum | reverse complement strand
TTCGGATGTGGGTCAGTACCATGGAAAGGAACTGAGTATATGGGGGTGTATGCAGTTGTATAAACATCATCATCATAAATATTTATAAGAAATGTGCAGGATGTATAAAAGACTCACATAGCCCGAAGAAAATCATCATAATCATGAGAGGATGAAATAAGTACAATAACACATGTGAGTCATCATATAATTTTCAATCACTTTCAGTTCATCAAGAATATCAATTCTCATAATTTAAATATCATTTAAATCTTTCAAAAGAATAACTTTTACCATTCCACTATCAAATCACTTCACCATTCACCATAGACACAAGGAAACACATACACGGGGAGATCCTATAACCGACATAAAGCATATGAGCTACATGGAGTCCAACATACAACCCACATTGGGGAGATCTGTCCTATCCTTCCCATCGGAGTAGGACTATCGATATCAAATCCACAC
>NC_061116.1:163159283-163167462 GCF_002878395.1 Capsicum annuum | reverse complement strand
ATACCTAATAGAATAGGATAAATGTTTATAGATCATAACTAGTAAAATTTAAGAAAAAGTAATTAAGTAATAATAAAATAATTAATGAAAATTTAAACAATTAAGAGAGTTTATAAGTCATGTGGTCATATAAGAGTCCACATAAATTGAGGACAGTGAGCAGAGATGTATGAGGATGAGTTGTGGTTGAAAAAGTGAAATCCTCACAATATTTTTGTGCTTTGCCAAATATTATTCTGAGGATGTTGATTGTACAACCATTACTCATCCTTACACATTTTTTATCACCGTTTTCAATTTGTATGGACTCATATATGATCACATGACTTGTTTAACCGCATTTAATTGTGTACCTTTCAATAATTTATTTTTTATTAATTAATTTTTTTCGATAATATACTAGTAAGAACTATTTACTCATCCGGTATATTATTAACAAAGCGTACCGTCTAGGATTTATACTAGACTCGATCAATAGTCCTCAATTTAATATAATTTCTTTAATTATTTATATTTTTGCTAAATACTAATATTTTTTATCAATATATCAACCCACATATACCTTACAAATGATAGAGTGTTGATTTAGATGGTCTAGAATCTACTACGCATATAAGAAAGCATCAATTATATTTGTGGTCTATGATTTATGTTCAACAATTTCAAAATTTAAATATCCTACTTTTTTAAAGGTAAAAAATTACATGTTAAGCTTTATCAGCAGTAACATATGATTTTTTTTGGTATAAATGAAAGGCGATTCTCTCATTCTTTTTTTAACTTCCTAGTTTTTATTTTGCTTCATTAACTCCTCTATTTCTAAACAAATACAATGTCTCGAGCATCTCCAACATCCAATGCAAAAAAAATCTTATATTTACCGTTTTGGTAATCTAACTATCTTGAGGACATCACGTACTGATAAATATATATATATATATATATATTTAAGTAAGCAAAATTCATCTAATTATTTTTCTGATTTAGGATAATGGTGGATGCTCTTTTTAAAGTGGCTTATAGATGATGAATCACCGACGAACAATACATCGACATTAAATTTTTGAGGCATTATCAAATTTCAAATACTACCAAAACTTTAAAAATTCAAAACAATAGATATCTACTCATGACATTGTTCAAAGAAACGAAGAGCAAAGGAATCATTTGAAAGTATTGACAAGAGAAATCAAAATAGAGAGGGATCAACTAAAAAAGAGATTGATTTTGATCGAAAAAAAGAGGAAGTCCTAAAATATGTAGCACATTTTGTTATTGGCCTTGACTTCTTAAAAAGGTATAGTAGAAATGTCGTGGGACTGAATAAATAAAAATATTTCTCTTAAATTCTTACATTTTATATTGCTCATAAACTTATAGTTTATAATCAATAATGACAATAATCTATAACTAATAGAGTATGACTTCTATAATACTAACCAACAGCCTCTGTAATACATGATAACAACTGAACTGATAACACAATGCATCATATAATAAACATCAACTTGAAGTTGATATTTACAATGCTAGCAGTCTATAAATAATTAAGAAGACCTTCTATAATATAAGATGTGATATAAGAACAAACCTAAAAACACCCAAACCAGCCACGAAACAAGAGCAAAACAACACTAAAATCCAAATTTTAAACACATAGAAGAAAGGGGATGAAGTAGAAGAACACAATAGAAGATTCAAAAAGAAAAAGGATAGATAATAAGATATTTACCAAAATTCATGAGAAGCACTAAAGTGTATATTAAACACTTAAACACAAATCACCAACATTGATTACACCTCATTCTTAGGTAGACACAAAGGGAGTCACCTTCCCCAAGCACCAACCTTTCTTGCCAATTTATCAATATAAGTGAAATCCATCACTAATGAAGACTCTAGTTTCAGATTCTCTCTCTAAGAGAAGAAGAAAACTACAATCTAAAAGTCACTCATTTCACAATGTCCAAAAGCTAATGAAAATAGAAGGCTACTTGTCTATTTATACTTATTGCAAACAAAGACTAAAATACCCTTAATGAAGGGTGCTCCTTTGGAGTATAAAAGAAAGTCTTAAAGGACCATAATAGCTCTAACTTAGAGTGCCTCTTGGGTGTTGAAATATAAGGTGAAAAGTCCTTTTTTCCCTTCAAGTGAGGCGCCTCTTGAGTGTATTGATTCCCTTCTCCTCCATCAACTCGACAAGACTTTAAAAGACTTCAAACATTTGCCAATTTCGAAGCTTAAGCCTTTAACCGTGTGTTGTATTCTTTTGTGTTCTTCATACTTGTATCATCCTCTGTATCTTGAAAGGAATTTGTCTTCATAGGAGGGTTAGCATTAGTACCATAAGTGAGGTAAACATATCGAGGGGTACACTCTTAGAATAAAACCAACCATCCTTTGTGAGGAGTAAGAAAATCCGACCACTAATATCACAAAGGATACACTTAAAGAAAAAATCAATGAGTGGAGGATACAATCTGAAATCAACACATAGGCCACTTTTGTTCAAGGGAAGACAAACACTCAAAAAGTGACATCTATAGCTTAGAGAGGTTCCCTTAACAACACATATCCTATCACTCACTACATGAACATGATCACTATGAAGCATACTACTATCAAGGTCTTCATCAAACAAATTCAAAGAATAATATTCATCATCAAGACCTATATTATAAGCATCTACACTAACTTTCAATCATACTATCCTCATGATCAAGTAGTGAGCTATCCTTAGGAGCACATAATTTATTATACACATCAAGAGAGCTATCAATGGAAGAGACATGCACATCTATAACAAGAAAAACATAGATCACTTCACAAGGAATCACCATTAGTACCACACTCATATCATTAATCCTTGGTTGTTCATACTTGACATACACCGACACATCCATGGTATTCATCATAAAAGACTTGGCATAAAGGGTACCAAGGAAGTGGATAGCATCAACATTAAAAGATAATGAGCATGAACCAAAACTACACTTCCAACACCTCACAAGTGCCCCGGGGTCAAAGGGAAGTAGTAGATATGGGTCAAGGCCGTAACTACCTACCTTTTCACTTGAGAATCAAAATCATAGTTCCCAAGGCATTACACACAATTTTGGCATACACATGGTCATCTTGAACAATACTAACTTCATGTCTTTCATCACACAAGTTCAAAGGACCATACTCATTGACAAGATCAACGTCACAAGCATCAACACTAACTTGACGGCTTTCAATTTCATAATTTACAGATTCAAGTAGTGGACTATACGTAGGAGCATATTCATCATAGTACAAATTAAGAGAAGAAACATGTACCCCTATGTCAATCAAACCCGAGACCAATACATCAGATGGTACATCATGATATTTCAAGCTCAAAGAAGTGTATAGAGTAGCTCTAAGAGTAAGTTGATCATTGTTCACAACAAAAGAGCTACTAAGCAAGGGAACATGTACGTGTACTTCAAACAAACCTGTTACCATTTCACAAGAAGTTATATGATAATAATTTAAGCTCAAGGAAATATAAGAGGTAGCAATGATACCTCGATTTAGGCTAGGGCTGTCCACTCTTTTGAAGTTCTTGGCCAAGGGAGCCTTTAGGTCATTTTTGTGTAAAAATCCTCGTTGATTCTTTATTGATAACTTAGGAACTTGAACCTGCAAATAAGAAGAATCAATGCTAGGAAAAGTGCTAGCATTTGCGTTAGTGAGTAACAATGGACATTTATGGGCAAGTCCCACAAACAAAGTTGCTTTCCCCTTTCTTTACTCACAATCCGAGGCCTCCCTTTCCCTTTTCCTCTTTTCTTTACATTTTTTTTGTACTTATCTACCCATTTTCTCTCTATCTTGAGGCTTGGCCTCATTTCCCTTGGACTTTAACTCTCTCACTTCTCCTACTTGGATGGATTGATTTTGGTTTAGTGGATCTTGGGAAGGAAGCATTGGATTTGGTTGATGATGGGTTTGGATTTGGAGTTGTGGCATGGGGTTTTGTGGAGGTTTTGGTGGACATAGTCTATTCAAACCCAAATTTATTCTAGTCATGTCACCCTTTATGGATTCTATTCCCGTTCGTACCATCTTGATCTCATTTCTCAAGTCAAGGTTAAGAGCCTCAATTCAAGCCAAGATAGCTCTACCAATGTAATTCCCAATGGATTGTGCACTTGAACCCATGGGTTTCATGAGTAAGCACCTAAAAAGAAGCAAAAATAAACAAAAAACAGCAAAGGGAAAACCTACAAAATGAACAAACACACAAGTTAGTTCAAAAACCTTACCACACTTAAACTCGGATATTACCTCACACTTGATTTCACAAGTGTTGAAAACTTGGCAATACTTGGTAAGTGAATTGAGTGGTGAATATGCTTTGGTACAGAATCGATTTTTGTTTGATATGACTCAAATAAAATGATGCACGGACTTGAACCAACAAACTACTACGGATTAAAAATGAGAAAAGTACACAAAAATCAAAGACACGAAATAAATGAACTCTAGACTAATTACCAACATAGTAGGTACTTACTAATTTGCTAATTAGTGATAGAACTTAACACACAAGAAACTAGAATCAAAAATTAGAAACTAGAAAATCTAACCAGGAACTCAATTTAGCCATTTAGCTAATGATGATATGGAATTCAATGATTGGACGTTGAGCTTCAAAAATATTTCAATCCCAAATATCAACTCTCGGCCTAACACAACTTTAGGGAAGAAGGATGATGATTTGAGGGGGAAATAACAAGTTTTGGAGCCCTTTTAAGCCTCCAATTGAAATTCAAAAACAATGGTCCCCCCTTCGTACTTGGATTGTACTTGAATTATTCCTTTTGTCTCCTCTTTCTTTTGGATGAATATGAATATTCCAAGGAATATTCCTTTACAAACACCAAATACACTCTCTTTCTTCTTTTTTTTTAGGATCAAACACACTCGTTGAATTTTCGTCCTTAGCAAGACTTGATGAAGATGGAAGAACAAGATGAATATTTAAGAGTTGACCAAAGTTTGACCTTCACTCAAATGAACTCTAACCTTTAATTTTTTTTTATAGATCTAGGTTCCTTAGGCCAAGATGAACTCAAATATCTAAAATCAGCAAAAAAACCACGTCCAAAAAGCAAAACCCACACGGATCTAGAGCTTAAAAGCTTCAAAATACCATATCCATGGAGGTTTTAGCTCAAAATCAACCAAATCTTGTTCCAAGTATAGATCTAGACTCCCTAGGTGTTAGAAAACAAGAATATAACACAAGAAGATTTCAAAACAAAGTAAAATCATGTAGATCTATGTTTTTAGGTTTGGATCTACAACACAACACAAGACAACACACAATTTTTTTTGAGTTTTTCGAATTAGTTTTGACTATTTTTTGTGAGATTTTCTTAATAAGGATACTAAAATCAAGATTTATGGATGTAGGGACAACCCTAACCTAGGCTTTGATACCAAATGATATAAGAACAAACCTAAAACACCCAAACCAGCCATGAAAAAAGAGCAGAACAACACTAAAATCTGAATTCTAAACACATAAAAGAAAAGGGATGAAGTAGAAGAACACAAATAGAAAATTAAAAAGTAAAAGGATAGATAATGAGACACTTACCAACATTAATGAGAAGCACTAAAGTGTATATTAAATACTTAAACACAAATCACCAATATTGATTACACCTTATTCTTAGGTAGACACAAAGGTAGTCACCTTCCCCAAGCATCAACCTTTCTTGCCAATTTGTCAACACAAGTGACATCCATCACTAATGAAGACCCTAGTTTTGGATTCTCTCTCTAAGAAAAGAAGAAACCTATAATCTAAAAGTCACTCATTTCAGAATGTCCAAAAACTAATAAAAATAGAAGGCTGCTTGTCTATTTTTACTTATTACAAATAAAGACTAAAATACCCTTAATAAAGGGTGCTCCTTTGGAGTGTAAAAGAAAGTCTTAAAAAACCATAATAGCTCTAACTTAGGGCGCCTCTTGGGTGTTGAAATATAAGGTGAAAAGTCCTTCTTGCCCTTCAAGTGAGGTGCCTCTTGAGTGTATTGATTCCCTTCTCTTCCTTCAACTCGACAAGACTTTAAAAGGCTCCAAACACTTGCCAATTTCGAAGCTTGAGCCTTTGACCATGCCTTGTATTCTTTTGTTCTCTTCATGATTCTATCAAGACATTAATAATACAAAGTATAAGACAATGCAGTCACACAGTAACACAATTTCATGAGTAAACAGGTTCACAATAAATTCAGAAAATTTTCTTAAAAAAATTATACTTCAAATCATCAATAAATATCAAATCATTACATTTCAAATAAAAATAAATAAATTATCTTAAATTTTCAAAGAAATTCAATCAATTGTTCATGTTATTGTTACGCTTGCCATCACCGCTGATTTGCTGATTGATTTAACCAAATATGTTCATCACATTCACTTTCTTTTCAGCCCCTGTCTTCTTCTTCTTTTTTTCTTTTCTTTAATTGTCGGGATAACGTCTTTTTTTTCTTTTCTTTTTTACTATCATTCTTCTTCTCTTCTGCAACATCAATGTCAAAGACTTTATTTTCTTTATTCTTATTTTCTGCCATATTAGTGTCCAAGTGTTCATCTTCAATTTCCTCTTGTTCTTCTTTCTTTTTTGTCTCTTCTTCTATTGTTTTTCTCATTCTTTCTCTTCTATTTGCTTTCTTTCTTGTTCTTTATCTTTGTCTTCAACTGCATTTTTCTTCAGTTCTTCTTTTTTTTCTTATTTTTCATTTGCTTTCTTTTTTTCCTCTTCTTCTATCTTATCATCCTCTTTTGCTATTTTTTGCTTTTTTTTATAAATCTTTCTTCGCTCCTATCATTTCTTCATCTGCTTCTACAAGGCTAGTCACTACGATTTCAATCTTTTCAAAATTACTTAGCATTCGATATAAAAAGAGTTGTCCTCATTCATTATATTATTTTAACAGATCAAAAATATCATATAAGTAAATTAATTAAAATTAATAAAATATAAACTAGTTTACCTTATTCTTATTGATTTTTATCCTTCTTAATTCTTTTCAATTTTTTTTCCTAACAAAAGAAACAGCATTCAACATATATTGCTCGAGCAAAATGACGCGCTTACACATATCTTCATCATTAGAAGTGTCCAATACAGTTTTTTGCCCACTTAAACCACCATGATTTGATGATGGGATATGATTATGACTTGGGGTGGCAAACGGGCGGATTGGATTGGATTTGGATGGGTTAAATATGGATCGAGCAAAAATGGTTTGAATTGCAATCTGCCCATATAAATATAGGTAAATATGGATTTGGTCAAATATGGATTGGGTAGAAATGGTTTCAACCCACTTTAACTCCTAAGTCAAAAACTTAAAACTTCAATATCATATCAACTTGACTTTTTTTTCATTTCTTTTTTTTAGTTTTTTTTGTCTCTATTCTATATGTAGCCTCTAGTTTTTTTTTCATTTTTTTCATTTTTTTGTTATTTTTTTTTTTTTTATCTCTCTTCTATCTCTACCCTCTGCCCTTTTTTTCTCTTTTTTTTTTCTTTTTTTTCTTTTCCTTTTTAGCTTCCTTTTTTTCTATTTTTTATTTTTTTGTTTTTACTTCTTTCTCATTTTTTTCTTTTTTGGTTGTATTTTATGTTTTATATTTTTTTTATTTTCGAAGAACTTGGTTAAGTCGAGTACAAATTATGGATGATGACTAAAATATCGTGACCACTCAGTATATTTGTTTTCACCATCATCTTTTTTCTTTTTTCTTTTCTCCTTTTTCATTATTTTTTCTTTTTGATTTTTTTTGTATTTTTTTCTTCAATTCTTTCTTTATGCTTTTTTCTCTGTTCTATCTCTAACTTCTACCTCTCTTTCTACTTTTTTTTCTATTTTTGATTTCCTTCTTTTTTTTATGATAACGAAAATACCATAAGCGCATATTGATTTATATTCGCCCAATATTTATAATTCGAGGGTTATGTGGATCCTCAGTCATATATATTTTAGTCTCAAAAAAATATAATTAATTTATATACTTTTTTTGATTTTTTATCCGATGTCCGGTGCCTGCATTGGAGCCCCGACTAATCCGAATCGGGCGTTGCAGGGCCCATTAAGGTGGCAGCGCTCCCAACAGAGTTTTCTCC
>NC_061116.1:163114470-163156283 GCF_002878395.1 Capsicum annuum | reverse complement strand
TATATATATATATATCGTAGTATATGTTTTATTTAAAGTAGTACATATATATTGAATGGTGCGTATATATGTGTATATATCTTCTATAAACGTATATATTTAGCATATAAATGTGTATAATTTTTATAAATTAGTATATAACTATATATATAACTATATATATATATATATTATAGTGTAGATATATATTGTACTATTGTAGTATAGGTTTTATTTAAAGTAGTACGTATAGTTATATATATTGAGTGGTACGTATATATGCGTAATTGTGTATATATTTATTAAAAAATATATAGTGTATATTGGAGTGCATATAGTGTATATAATTGTTGTGTATATAGTGTATATTGAAAATTTTATTTTATTTTTTGTTTTTAAACGGGTTTGACCGATTTTTTAACCGGGTTTGATCGAGTTTTGGTGGATTTAATCGGGTTGGATTAAGTAGGCCGGGTCAGGATTGTTTTTAAATTTTTTAATGTTGAACCCGGCCCGGCCTGTCTCACTTAACCCCAAACCGACCCGGCCCACTTAACACCCTTAATTTACCTACAAACGATTCCGAAACTAAGTTCATTGCGCATGGACATCCTCAAATTCATGGTGAGCAACAATTATTTGAACCTCTGCAAATATATGTTATTCTAACAAGTTAAATTGCGTTGTGTATTCTTGACTTCATTACAAATTAAATTTAATTGTAACTTTTTCTCAGTAAATAGACATATCAGTGTAATTGAATTTAGACAGAAGTTACATAAATATTCGACATACATTGCACATTGCATGCCATGCTAGATACTATTGGGAACTACATTGAATTTTTAGGAGTTGAATTATTTTGAACTATACACTTTACACATTATTATAATGAGGTCTTCTGATCCCCACCTTTCTATATAACGATTGATATGATTGTAAGAAATGTGGAAGATTTATCGAAGCAGGCAAAAACATATTTTGATCTTTCAAGTGGTATTGATATTATAAAATTGTTAAATTAAAAATATAATGTTATTTTGTCGCTGCCTCCACGCAGATCATGCAAACACATCATACTCAACGAGTAGTTTGGTAGCATTAGAGAAAAGAATATAATGTATTAGTTTTAGTATAATTTCAAACTAAACACTTTACACATTATTATAACGAGGTCTACTGATCTCCATCTTTCAATATAACGACTGATATGATTGTAAGAAATGTGGAAAGTGTATCGAAGCAAGCTAAAACATGTTTTGACCTTTCAAGTGGTGTTAATATTATATTATCGTTAAATCAGAAATATAATGTTATCTTGTCAGTGTCTCTACAAATTATGCAAACACATCATACTCTACGAATAGTTTGTTAGTATTAGAGGGAAAAAAATACAATGTATTAGTTTTAGTATTATTAATCTCTTAGTGGTGGTGTTTTCACTTATTATATATTTTATTCAGTATTCTTCTTAAATATAATAAATCATGGTGTCAACAACATGAAGTACCATTTCTATTATAATAAACCTTATTCAATATTATTTATTTTCAATACACCCGATGCACTAATTAACACAACAAATCAAATAATTGATAAAAAATATTTCTTTCGTCTCAATTTATATGAGCTAATTTGATTTGTTACAGAATTTAAGAAAGAAACAAAACCTTTTGAAATTTGTGGTTTAAAATGAATCTAAGATGTTTGTGTGGTTATAAATTATTTTATTAAGGGTGAAATGAATATTTTAAAATTAAAAATTATTACTAAGGCCCCGTTTGGCCATGAAAATTACTTTTTCCCGGAGTTGGAATTAGAGTTGGAGTTGTGTTTGGCCATGAATATCAATTAAAGTTGTTTTTGAAATTTTGTAAGAGAAGTATGAGTGAAAAAAGTGAAAACAAGTAAAACTTGTTTTCAATTTTTCAAATAATTTTCTGGAGTTGGAGTTGGAAAATTCATGGCCAAATAGTGCGTGTTTTCACTTTTTTCACTAAAGTGAAATAATTTTTCAGAAAAAAATTCTATGGCCAAACGGCTACTAAATATGAAAATACGTAATTCTTTTTTAGGCTTACTAAAAAGAAAGTGAATCATATAAATTATGATAGATATAATAACAAAATAACTAATTATAACATTACTAGTACACTCTTTACTACCGATCTTATACATGCTACCAATTAACCCGACGTGAATAAAATATTTTTATCTAAATTTTATTATTACTGTGAAATACTAGTTACTACCAAAGAAGCTCTATTGCTTTATCGTCACATGACTGTTCATCAGTACATATCCTCCTCGAGCCCTGCCACAAGCTCAAGCAAATCTCTCTATGTTTGGTTCAACCTTAACACGCCAAAATCATTTCTCTATTAGGCCTTTCTTTTAATCTTCTCTTTACGTTTTCCTTTCATTAGCGGAAAGAAAAAATAATTAAGAAAATATATGTGCATTTCAATTTGTTGAACCATATATCAAAATATTCGGTTTAGTATCGACTAGTTATAGGTTCAAGGCGAGTCCAAGAATAACCTAATGAAGTCAACTTCTAAAATATTTAGCACTTCACACATTCTATTTATCGTTAAAATTATGGGTTCATGTTTAATATTTATTGAGATTTTAGTATACTTTTACGTATACGTCTATCGTCTATGTCAAAAGGTTATATTAAGTGTGTGTGGTGGTGTGCGGGTCTGCAGTTTTCACGACTTTTCTTTTTACGGGTTGTGTTTATACGTCTATCTTCACTTGGGTCGGTTCCATGATTTTATCCTGACTTTTCATTGCTTTATTGGGGGTTGTTAAGGGAGAGAGAGACCAGATAGTTGTGTTTGTTTTGGCTCAAAAAGATATACCTCGATTCACTTTTACTTGTCTTTATTTCGCTTTTCGAGATTAAATGTATGAATTTTGACAAATATTTTAAGATGCATTTTTTATCATATTAATATAAGAAAAATTACAACTTATAATATTTTTCGTATAAATTTCGATCATTTAAATTTAAAATATCAGATTAATCTATATTAATTTAGCTTTAAAATTTAATTAAAAAGTAATTTTGATAAGCAAAATAATTACAAATAAAAATGGAAAGATAAAGTATACCAGAATGTTAGGCATGTGTAGGGACGCCATTCAAAGTCACGCGTCATTTAGAAATTCCAAACGGAAAAAAAAGGGTCACTTAATTGTTTATTCACACTTAATTAACTATACTACCATATTCGACTTGTTGCATGAGTATGGTTAGAGTTAAATAAAATTTGTTCAAGTCGGCCGTTTGTTTAGATTTATATTCTACAAATATTAATAGCCAAAATAAAGAAAGAGTATGTATAGTTCGTCATTGAAAATATGAATTATGTTAGTCAGAGTCAACTATTATGCATGTAAATCCTAAAATACTGTTGATTTTTTCTTTTTGGTGGAGAGTTGTGTCTGCGGCAGTCAACTCTTATTTAACAGTTGTCTGTCACATAGTTTACCATTTGAAATATGCACCAGTTGGTTCACCAGTGCATATATTAATAATAATAACAATTATTCTTAATAATGATAATGGTGATACAAATAGAAAGAGTAATCAAACATCCAGGCTTGATTAATCACTCTCTCTTGTACGTTGCTAATAGTAGGGAATTGTGCTCTGTTTGTATATATGCTTGTAGTGTCTTGTAATCTTTTGTTCATAATGTTTGGTGATGTCTATGATTTTGTATAAACTAGTTTATAATATTATTTTGTGGGTGTCTTGTTTTATTTACTATCTAGCCGTGTGATATCCCTTGTTGTTGTATGTTTTTATATTTTTTGCTTGTTATATTTGTTATCTGTCCTGAGTTGGGGATCTATCGGAAGCAACTTCTCTACTTTATCTGAGATAATGGTATAAATTGCGTTCACTTTACCCTCCAAGACCCTACTTTGTGAGAATATGTTAGGTATGTTGTTGTATAATTATTAGTTACTTTCTGTGTGGAAACATATATGATCAATAAGTCATTGTGTGGTTTGGTGGAAGTAACCGCGTATCGTTCCTATTAACATTACAGGACTCCAAATGACTCAATTTTGGTTATATTCCTCAGTATAGATTCAATTTTATGAAATGTCCCTAGGGACTACAAACAAAAAAAGTATGTGAAATACCTATCACTGAAAAAAATTATGTGAAATATCTATCATTGCTTGAGCAGTAAAATTTACCGTGTATATATATATATATACTGTAAGGGTCGTTTGGTATAAGGAATAGCTTTTTAGTACTCCATCTCTTAATAGATACACAATATGTGTTTGCACTATCTAGCTTAATCATGATCAATTAAATTACATTCTCACTTCATATATAATTAAAAACACTTAGCTATGACATATAAGCTGATTTTAGTTGTAACAATTGGATGTGAAGTAGTTAAATATTGAGGAGTATGAATGATAATCTACATATTAAATCAAGTTGAAGGAATTTCTCTTTCTTCTTTCCCAAAGGATGAGACCTTTTCCGACAGTGTTATATAGTCAAATTAGCATGAAACTTTGGTATCTCCCTACGAGGAACATCATATGAATCAGGGGGAAAGGAATAATCTGCGGAACATGAAAATGTTTAGACCATTTTCTGATGAGCATGTTCTAAAGCTATAGACGTAATTTGGTTCCTAAAAATAACAACATAACTATATGATGGAACCTTATAACAGGTCCAAATAGGAGAAGAATGTATATGAAATGTACATATAGTCGACTCCAATTAGTTTTGGAATCGAGAGTTTTTGATGCAGAGATTAGACCTCTCGTCCACTCTCAAATCAAAGAAGCCCCATTTCACCATCTTTCCTCTCTTGGCCAGAAGAAACAGCTGAAACACTCTCTCTTCACCTCTCTTCTGGTCCTAAATGTTCTTAAAAAAAAACTAAACCGGAAGAGTAAAAATGAGTACAACTACGGGAGTACTGAGAGCTTTCATCTTGTTCATAGTTTATCAATACATCTGCTCAGGCAAATGAAATGCTAGAATGAAGATAGCTAGCTCCCTATCATGTATATATTGACATTCACAAGGTGCAAGCTAAGAACAGCCTTGCCATTCTAAATAATGAAGTCTACAGATGATGAAACAGTTACCAGCATGACACAAGCCTAGTTAACTTATGGCACAAGTCCACAATGGGATTCTCATATACACAACACAATCGGGAAACTCAACTTTTGATTAATTAAAGGAGCTGGTAATCTACAAGCTCCACTTTTAGCAGATTCTTTCTATTTTATTTTTCTTTGTATTCTTTTTCATCTTATCGAAAGTCATATATAGTCCCGAGCATAACTGTCTGACTTTTGAAAGGAGCTACCCAAATGCATCATTTGCTATGGGTTTCCATGTATCGTTATAGCTTGCCTCATATCTTGAGGTGAAACTATCAACTGGAATAACGGACAGAAATACGCTGCTGGATTGGGCTCCTACATGAAGGACAGTCTTTCATTCCCTGCTTCTGATGAAGCTGATTGCATGTCATGCATAACACCTGATGGGCGCAGGGGAGAAAAACAACACACCTCTCCTCTGACAAGCACATGACACACTCATGTTCTCGTTTCAACCCTCCACTCTCAGAATGGTCCTCAAAATCTGCCACCAATGTGGAGATATAAGGCATTCGAGTGTCCTTCGGTAATGAAGCATTTCTACAGTCTGTCAGTTTGCTTGCATAACTTCCATCTATGCCTCTTTTAAGAGCAGCTATCTTTGAAGAATCGGTCTTCAATCTAAGCTGGGATATCTCCTTTTCTAACCTCTCAATATCATCTTTATACTTTTGTAAACCTGCTTTTAATTTGGTCGTAACCTCTTTGGATTGAGCTGAAGCTTCAATCTGTTCTCTTTCTTTCCTTATTGAACTAGCCAGAGTAAGAAAATCTTCTTTTGCCTTCTTTTCCTGCTCCCATCTAGCCTGCATGATGTTGTTTATTCAGTAAGGCATGCACTTCCCTCACAGACAAATTACCATTAGTATCTGAAGAAATAGAAGGAGAGAAGGCGTATGTAAGACCAGGAACCTATGCAATCTCTCTAATCATTATGCATCTTATGATTTTTCATCCCAAAAAAAAAAAAAGAACACAGAAAATACAAAGGTACAAGGTTTCTGATCAATGTGCATCATTTTCTAAACAGTTCTTCATTTGTTGTGGTAGCTTTATTGAAGAGAATTCTTTTTTTTTTAACTTAAACTACATGAATCCTCTGACGCCAGTCTGCAACCCCCCAACCCAAGTTGAATGATATACCTGAGACAAGCAGCAACAATCCCCTTCCAAGTCTGTACATAGTCCCACTCTATTTCATTTTTTCTTATCACAAAATTGACTTCAATCAGTCCTTCGATGGTTGACCGCAGAATATAACAGGACACAAATTACTTAAACCTTTTTTCCATGCAGGACATCAATGTCATAGAATATGGATCTTGACATATCTACTAAGGAGACATGAAACATTGATGAAGACACTAGAGGTGGACATATGTCATTCCCCCAGTGAGGATGCAATACAAAATTTTGAACAATAAACTCTCCCGCTTCAAACCTATGTTAGCAGATCTTCCAAAACCTTTACCACAGGATCAACTTGATTCTATGATTTGGCGGTCGGATATGCACAAGAACTGTGGCCGACGAGCACAACTTGCCGAGCATTTGTTTCGAGTATTTGGTATATAAACATATTTTACTTACATATAACACACACAAAAGGTAGTACAGAATGTTGCTACATGAGGGATACATATGGAACAAAATATTTGTTTTGATCCACATATGGAACAAATATTAGATAGTAAAAGGATATCAGCTATACTTTTTTATTCAATCAATTCTCCATTTGTACATTGACACACATATACACATTCTTACACATATAAGCACAGCATTTGTACCCGTACGGCCATACTTCTATCCATATTCCAAATTCTAAGATTTAGGAAATGAGGAATCTTACATGTCCACACTCATAGTGGATACCCCCACCATTATCCTCATGGCTTCAAACACAGTAGTAACAAGACTTAAAGACTTGCAGTTCATAAGCATTTATGCAACCTTACCAGCAACCAAGCACAAAGATGGAGGAAAAATAAAACCAGAATTTCGTGTTTCTGTTAGATGCTTCATAATCCTCACACTTTATCTGTTGCTTATAGGTATAAAGATCTATGCCACACCAAGTACGAACTCCAGAGACTATAATTGCACAAGTTAGAAGATGAATTCCTCAAAAGCATATGTTATAGACCTAGTAAATGGTATCTAAAAAAACTAATATTCGTCAATCTCCTTCCTATATTAATTAAATAAAGGAAGGATCTTACATAGCAACCACATCCTCATCGGTGAGGCTGGAGGTTGATATTCCTTTCTAAACTGTTTTTCTTTTAAATTTGTTGAATTTCATATGATAAAAGACACACACAAAAAAAAAAAGAAGATAGATTTGTTTTATGTAAGTAAGAAGAAACACATTTATTAACATCCAAAGCAAGCAAATACAAGAATGCCATTAAAATTTCTCATTCACAGCTTTCTCTCAAAAAAAGCAAAAGAAGACAACTTTAATGTAGCTTTTCCAGAGAGATGTCTGCTTGTCAATCATGATGTAACAATAACTTTGAGGACACACCAAAATCAATAGACTGTTTTCAAATTTCATTAGGAGACGAGCACACTCTCAAGTTCCAAAATACATTACAAGTCTGAAAATTAAGTGTGCCCATTAAAGTTGCATTATTCTTTCTGTTATTCTATTTTCACTTTTTCTTATTCAGTGTTGGACTTGCAAGGTCAAATGGTACCCAATAACTAATCAGACTACAAATGATTTTTTCTTCTTAATCCTGAATTTCATCTGGGAGAAGCAACTTGTTAAGTATTTAAGATTGTATCTTCAAGCAGATATACCTCAAGTTGGTTGTGAACAACTTTAGCTTGCTCCATTTGCTGGTACAGTTCCATTAACTTGCGTTTTTTGGCTACAAGTTCATCCTGAAACATAGCTTTCTGCTTCTCTAATGACTGGAACTTCATGAGTATCTTCTTTTCCCTCTTCAATACCTCTTGACAGCTTTCAGATGACTCTGCTGCACGCAATTTTGCAGCTTCCAATTCCCTCCTTAGTGCAGCATTCTCAATTTCAAGCCTACGAACAGCAGCATTAGCACGCTCAATTTGTCCACTAGCCTTACGTAAGGCATTTTCCCTCTCAGCTTGTATTTTCATATTGGTTTGCTCAGAAGTCTTCTTTTCTTTCTTAAGCCTCTCAACCTCTTCTTTTTCCAGCAGAAGTGTTTTGAGCTCAGCTTTGTCTTTACTCAATCTACGAGCAGCTTGCATAACCTTCTGATTAGCCCATTCTGTCCATTCTTGGAGCTGACTTTGCAATTCCGTCACTCTTGGAACTAACTTCAGAATCATTTCATCTTTCTTAACTTGAGGAACCCATTGGGCAGTACACTTCTCGTTTGATATAATATTAGACGCAGAAGCAGTATTGTAACTAATAGGTATTGGAGTGGAGCAGTATTTGGTAGGCAACGAGAGAGAAAGCTCAGTATTATTAGCAGCAAATGCAGGTGAGGTATTGACTGGCAATAATGAAGAAGTAATATCTGAGCTAGGTAGTTCTATTGAGCTATTGCCATTTTCTGACCCAAATACGGATGTTGAAGCTACTCCATTATTGATTGGAAAATTATTCTGTACATTGTCTTGGGGTATAGAAGCTCCTATCTTATTGACCTTTATTGAAGCATTCTTCATTTTCATGCTAGCAGAATCAGCCAGGGACTTAAGCTTCTTATCTAAAACTAAACCACCAAAACTTCTGAGTTTCCTAGAAGCCCCTTTGGCACCAGAGTTGCGGTTATATTTCTCCAGCTGAAGGGACTTTTGCCTAAGTATGTATTCTCTTTTGGTGATTCCAGACACCTTTCTACTGGCAACAAACTTCTCCACTGCAGTTGGAGGTCGGGATGGTCCAGTCGCAGTTAAGGTTTTATCAAAGGTTTGAAACAGAGGACTTGGACACTCTTTCTCAGGTATAAGTCCTGTGAGAGATTTGGGTGTGACGTGTTGAAATCCTGTCATCGTGGATGCCTCCGGCTGAAATCTATGCCCACAAGTATCTGAAGACCCATTGGGTATCTCAGATGGATAATGTATAGAAGTAACAATAGGGGTTGATTTACAGAAAGTGGCATTGTTGGATTCAGAAATTCCGGCCTCTGATGGGATATGAGGCTGCAGAGAGGCAGATGAATTTTCATTCCCGTCAACCAAACTACCCAAAGGAGTGCTTTCCATTGCACAAGCATGAGACACATTCATGTCACATATTAATAAGCACCACATTGCATCACCAACGCTGAAAAAAGGCCTAACTTCACACAGAACACAGACCAATTCAGCTAACACATACTTCTCCATCTGCTGCAAGTCCTCAAAATAGTGCTCAATGGATGAATCAGTCTCGGTCCTTCTGCAAAGAAAAGCCAATGTATTGTCCACTATATTTGAAATAATGTCCTTGAAACCATAGAAAATACCAGATCTTAAAACAGCTCTCATTGCAATCTCTTCGCTGTAACCACAGGCCACAACTTTCTTAATTGCACTCTTGAAAATTGTATCTAAGTTGCTCAAGACAAGCTCTTCTAGCTGGGATTCTATCAGATCACTCCAATCAGCATCATGAAAATCTTCAGTAGTTTTAATTTCGTCTCTAGGCTGGCTTGGACCTACTCCTTTTGTACACGACAATCCAAGGTCAAGTTTCAAGCCTCCCGAAGTCTCTTGCGTCATGCTACAAACATCACAACCATTCATCAATCCATGACTAGGGATGATACCAAATTTGTCAGCAGAGAATTCAAAATTCACGCTTTCCATCTGTGGAGAAGGAATCAATTTATTTGGGTCAGTTAGTGGTGGATCAGCCATGAATTTCCTCTTATTCCTACTTCCCTTCTCTACTGTCATCGCAGGTGAATACTGATCAGATGTGCTTGTAAATGCCGTAGCAACCATTGATGCCATATCTTAGCTGCACAAAAACAGCAGAACTGCTCTCAAAACTTAAGCCCCATATAGTTTACTATCAAACACAAATGCAACTTACCTACAAATACCAATTCATACAAGTAGAAAGAAAACACTCCATCCTTCCCAATTTATGTGGCACCTTTTCGATTTTGAGATTCAAACAAGTCTTTCTTTCTTTGACAGTAATTATTTCATATATCTTTTAAATATTTTGAATTGTCAATTATTCTGACTTATAATACTTTATACTTTCCAAATATGTAAATTTTATTTCAAAAATAATAAGTATTCCTTAGTGCACCGTACTGCCCTTTTTCTTAAAAAAAAAATAATAAGTACTCCATGCCCCAAGTCACGGTAAAAGTTAAAACTGTTTGACTCTCGAAATTCGAATTGTGCCACATAAATGAGACAGAGGGAGAACTGAAAACCTCAGCTTTACATTGCCGCAATACATCTCAACAAACAAAAGCTAAGACATAGTTGTAACCATTGATGCCATATCTTAGCTCCAAAAAACATCAGAAATTGCTCTAAAAACTTGAACCCCATATAGTTTTACTATCAAACACAAATGTAATTTACCTACCAATCACACAAGTAGAAAAAGAATACTAAAATCCCCGGTTTTTACATTGTCGCAATACATCCAGGTGGTTGAGTCATGATTTTCACTAAGAAGCCGCCAAAGGGATTCAACGTCTATTATGTATCATAAAATACAATTTTGACTATATATATAA
The DNA here is from genome assembly GCF_002878395.1 of Capsicum annuum. Classification (NCBI taxonomy): domain Eukaryota; kingdom Viridiplantae; phylum Streptophyta; class Magnoliopsida; order Solanales; family Solanaceae; genus Capsicum; species Capsicum annuum. The sequence goes on along the minus strand of NC_061116.1, from coordinate 163,145,448 downwards.
ACAGTGTAATTTTCCGTCCCTATAATAACATCACCATAAACAAGCTAAGACACAGTTGTCCAATTGTCCACATTGAAATGCGATCATTAAATCACCTAAATTGAGTCCAAATCTATAATCCAACATAAAAATGAAAAAATGAATACATTTCAATATCACCCATTACAGTTCTAATCAATCCAAATACAAATCAGTAATCAAATTCAATCCATAGGCAAAAAAAAATAAATTAGATCGCTTAAAGACAGTAAGGAAATCGTAGATTTGATTAAATATTGGGATTATCGACAAACACATACCAGATTTAAGCTAATCAAAGGGTGCGATAAATCTAAGAGCATCGGAAAAGAGTAGAGAAAAATTCGATAGTTCCGTATTTTGATTGTTTTTATATATTGTCTCAGCTCTAAAGCATTCAACGTTTTGCCTTTCTCTGTCTAACTGTAAAATTTTTGGGAAAAATAAATTTATTTTTCTTTTTTCATTTCTATTTATGCATGCGAGTTAACATAACCGACCATACATTGTAACGTCGCTAAAAAATTGGATAATAATAACAAAATATCTTTAACTTTGATCGATTTTCAATTGAGCTGCACTTTTCTTTTTCATATTTTAAAGGCATATATGTGTCAAATTGAACACGTGTAAATATGAGATTGGCACGTGTATTACACGCGCTAATACACGTGTAAAAATGAGATTGACGCGTGTATTATACATGTTAGCCGCCGAAACTGGATATAGAGTTTTGGAGAATTAAATTCACTTTAAAAGTCTAGAGGGTAATAGGACCCCGCAAAGTTTAGTATATTCAACTGAAAATTCGATCAAAGTTCAGAGATTTTTGTGAATATTATCCCTAAAAAATTAGATGTAATGATCAATTTTCGGGTTAGGGTAAGTTTTACTAATAGAAAAATAATTATATTTTTGTTATATAAATAAAGATAAAATATCAATACCAAACTTAAAAGAAAAAAGAGAGAATTCTCATAATACTTTTGTTTTACTACTTTTATATATCTATATTTAACTATAATATATCTATAATCTATCTCTATATCTATAATATATTAAAAGTGTGAAGACCTTAGAAAAGTGATTTAAACTTTTTGTCCTTCATTAAAATACTACATAATAGACAAAATTATCTTTTCACTATTTTGCTTAAATTATTAGTTAATTATTTTAATAATATTAGTTATAATATTGAATGCTAAAATATATATGAAAAGAAAAAACTAAGAATCCTAAAATATATGGTAACAAGCAAATATTATGGTTAATTAGAAGAATTAGAAAAAAAAAATACTAATATCAACTATAATATTGAATCCTAAAATATATATGAAAAGGAAAAACTAAAAGTCCTAAAATATATGGTAACAAACAAATATTAGGGTTAGAAATTTTTTTAGAAAAACTACTAAACTCCTAAGTACCATACGTGTGTATGGTTTTTTAAAGTCAAAAAATTATAAAAATTTATATCTATATCTATAATCTATAATCTATATTATATTATAAGTGTGAATGAGTCTTAGAAATACTGTTTGAACTTTTTGTTCTTTATTAAAGTTTTTGCTTTAGACAAAATCGTCGTTTTATTATTTTCTAATATTTAAGAGTTGAAAATTAATTAAATATCTATAATAAAACTTTTCCTTATTAGAAGTCATCAGAACTAATATATTTTTCATTAGTTTAAGAATTCTAAATCAACTAAAGTTGATTTTAAGAACATTTGAGAATAAGAAAAATATATGAAGTAACAAATTTTAAAAAGTTTTAGGTAAGTAATCAAAGATTTTTTAAAGATTTACCTTTAAAAATAAGGAAAGATTTTAAGTATAGAAAAAAAAATATTCGTACAACAAATATGGTTCAAATCCACGCGTCTCTATTAGCCTCTAGCAGCAAGGAAAAGAAATACTGTATGAGAAACGCAAAAGTGACGATCCATTAACCACTTAAAACTTCTTGTATATATATATATATATGCTTACAATAAAATATATGTTATATTTATATTATTATACTAAAGTGTGAAGGATCTTTGAGAAGTGACTTGAACTTTTTGCTCTTCACTAAAAATCTTCGCAATCGACAAAATCATCTAACTTAAAATAATTAAAAGTTACACGTGCGAGACATGTGCAGTTATATTAATATTAAAAGTGTGAAGAGCCTTAGAAATGTTATTTGAACTTTTGTCCTTCATTAAAAATCTTTTTTTTTTAGATAAAATCGTCTTTTCAATATTTTTCCTAATATTTAACAGTTGAAAATTAATTAAATATATTTATATTAAAACTTTTCCTTATTAGAAGTCATCATAATTAACGATAAATAATATTTTTTTCATTAGTTTAAGAATTTTAAATCAACTAAATTTGATTTTAGTTGATTTTAAGAAGATTTGAAAATATAGAAATAAAAATGAATGTGTTATAATAGATTTTCCAAAGATCTAACTTTAAAAATAAGGAAAGATTTTAAATATAGTAAAAAAAATAACCATACAAATATGATTCAAATCGATGTGTTTCTCTTAGCCTCTAATAGCAACGAAAAGAGGTATTGCATGACAAACGCAAAAGTGATGATCCATCAACCACTTGAAACTTCGGGTGGTAAAATATATATGTGCTTTCAATAAAATATATGTTATGTTACATTATTATATTAAAGTTTGAAGGATCTTTGAAAAGTGTGCTTACAATAAAATATACGTTATGTTTACATTATTATATTAAAGTGTGAAGGATGTTTGAGAAGTGATTTAAACTTTTTACACTTTATTAAAAATCTTTGCAATAGATAAAATTATCTAATTTTAAATAATCAAAGGATACACATGAGGCACGTGCAGTTAAACTTGTCTATAAAAATGTACAAAGGGTGGCTATTTATAGATCACCAAACTTACTCCCTAAGGTTACCAAACTTGACTCAAGTTGACAACTTGGCCAACTATCTTAGATATTCAAATCTAAACTGAATAAGTAACTTTGATCTTCAAATCCAGCTTGAATAAGTAACTTTTGGTGTACAAATTAAATTTGATATCTAATTTATTATTTCTAATTAATGACATTTCACACATATATATGTCACATGACATACATATTATATAATATCTCCCTGAATGTTCACTATTAGATAATGTGTCTCGTTACAACCATACTAAAAAAAATCAATAGGAAAAAGCCTACTGAAGAAAAAAGAGTACACACATCTTGTAATACATCTTTAGTGTTGCCTCATTAAAAATCTTACCACGAAAAAACGATTGAGACAAAACCTTGATTAAGAAATAAAAATACAATGTGTATTTTACTCCCCCTAGTGGAAACATCAATTTAATGACTTGAATCTCTGCATCCCAATCTTGTGCACCATCTTCTTGAAAATCACAGTTGGCAGAGACTTGGTGAATAAATTAGCAATACTGTCATTTGAATAAATCTTTCGCATGTTGATATAATCATTTTTCTGGAGCTCATGTTTGTAGAAAAGTTTTGACGAAATGTACTTCATTCTATCTCCTTTTATAAATCATCTCCTTAGTTGCGCTATGCATGCTGCATAATCTTCATATGAAATCATAGGCACTTTATCACACTCTAGACCACATTTTTCTTGGATGAAATGTATTATGGATCTCAACCACACACATTCTATGCTTGCTTCATAAATAGCAATTATCTCAGCATGATTTGATGAAGTGGCCACGATAGACTATTTATAGATGTCGCAGATATAATAGCAACCCCACATATAAACACATAGCCAGTTTGAGACCGAGCTTTATTTAGTTGAGAAAGCTATCCTGCATCAGTATAACCAACAAGATCAGAATTGTATTTGTTGGAATAAAATAAGCCTAAATCAGTAATCCCTTTTAGATACCGAAATATGTGTTTGATCACGTTCTAATGTCTCCTAGTAGAGGCAAAATTATACATTGCTAATAAATTAACATAAAAGACTATACCATACCTTGTAGTGTTAGCAAGATACATTAGTACACCAAATGCACTAAGATATGGTACTTCATGACCAAAATGTTTTTGTTCTTTTCTTAAGGCCAGAATGAATCCTTATTTACATCAAGCGATCAAACAATCATCTGAGTACTTAATGAGTGTGCTTCATCTATATAAAATCTCTTTAGCACTTTTTCTGTATACGTAGATTGATAGACAAATACAATGTTTATCAAATATTCGATTTGCAAATCAAGACATAATTTTATCCTTCCATGATCTTTCATATCAAATTCCTTCTTTAAATATGTAATTGCCTTTTGAAACTCAATTGGAGTTCCAATGAGGTTTATGTCATCTACATACACAACAAGTACAATAAACTTCGATATTGTTTTTTTATAAAATCACATGAACAAATTGCATCATTTGTATAACCTTTTTTTGATAAATATTCACTAAGATGATTATACAACATGCATCCAGATTCCTTCAAATCATATAATGATCTTTGCAATCTGATTGAATACATTTCTTGAGATTTTGAACTATATGCTTCAAGCATTTTATATCCTTCAGAAATTTTCATGTATATCCCATTATCAAGTGATTCATAAAGATAGGTTGTAAACACATCTATCAAATGCATTTGAAGTCTCTCATGGACAGTGAAACTAATGAGATAACGTAATGTTATTTCATTCATAACTGGTGAATAAGTCTCTTCATAGTCGACACCAGGCCTTTACGAAAATTCTTGTGCGACGAGGCGTTCCTTATATCTTTGTATTTTTTATTTTTTTCGCACAAAGACCCATTTATAGACAACAAATTTAATAGCATTTGGTCTTTGAACTATAGATTCAAAAATTTTATGCTTGACAAGTGAATTCAACTCTGATTGAATTGCTTCTTGCCATTTTGACCAATCATTTCTTTGTCGATATTTCGTGACGGATTCAAGTTCAAGATCCTCACTATATTGCATGATTTTTACTGTAACATTATATGAAAAGACATAATCCATCATTATTTCTGTTCGATTTAAATTAATTCTAGTATAATTTGAATTTATGGATAATTTTTTATTTTCTTGAGTTTCAGGCTCATTGATTTCTTCATGGGTATCAAAGTTGCTTAAATTTTGAACTTTCATATGAGAATCTTTTGTAGTGTTATCTGAAAATTTATGTTTCTTTTTTTTTTTTAGACTTTTAATCCTTAGAACCCAATGGTCTACTACGCTTCAGGCGTGCCTTGGACTCATTAGCCATGACACTTGTAGATGGTTCTACAGAGACCCCAATTCGAATTGGGACATTCTCTGCAGGTATATGTGATTTAGTAATCCTTTTCAAATCTATAAATGTGTCAGATATTTAATCTACAATTTTCTACGAATGAATAATCTTTTGTACTTCTTGCTCACAAACAGAAGCACGTGGATCAAGATGAGACAATGATGAATTTTTTTACAAAATTTCTCTATTGATTTCACTATTTTCCCCTCTTAATTTTAGAAAGAGTGTCTCATTAAATCGACAATCTGCAAATCGAGCAGTGAATATATTACCCTATAATGGTTCAAGATAGCTAATAATAGAGGGTAATTCAAGCCCAACATAAATTTCTAACCTTCTTTGGGGGATCCATCTTTGTGCAATATGGTGGTGCAATAGGCACATACATAACACATTCAAAAAATTTCAGAATGATAATTTATCGGTCTGAGACGAACATACATTTCAGCATGCAGAATTGTTTGACCCCAAACAGAGATGGGCAACTTAATTTTCAAAGCAATGATCTTGATATCAATTAAAGACGTTTAATTAATAACTCAACAAAACTATTTTAAGTGTGTAAATAAGCTACAAGATGTTTAATTTTTATCCCAATTGATGTGCAATAATTATTAAATTCTTTGGATAAAAACTCTGTAGCATTGTCAAGGTGAATAGACTTAATCTGATTATCAAGAAACTGGGCCCATAATTGTATTATTTGTGCCAATAATTTTGCAAATGTCAAGTTGCGAGATGACAATAGGCACACATTAGACCATCTAAAAGAAGCATCAATTAGGACCATAAAATATTTAAATGACCCACTAGGTGGGTGAAAAGGTATAAAAATATCCCCTTGTATACATTTCAAGAATGCAGGGGATTTGATCTCAATCTTAGTTGGTGATGACCTTACAATTAACTTGCCTTGATAACAAGCGGTATAAGAAAATTTATGATTTGAAAAAATTTCAAATTTTTTAATGGATGCCGATTTGAATTTTCTATAATTCGTCTCATCATTATAGATTCGATATGTCCCAATCGATTGTACCAAAGTTTAAAAATATTTGAATTAGTAAACTTTTAGTTTGCTATAGAATGTGCCTCAATTGCCCTGATCTTTGTCCAATACAAGCCAGAAAATAAAGCGTGAAACTTTTTATAACATATGTCTGCCCACAGATATTCTTGTAATACCAAGGTATTCAAGATCCAACTCATCTACTGTCTTGATATGATAACCGTTTTTACGGATATCTTTAAAACTCAAAAAGTTTCTCTAGGACTTAAAGAGAAAACATAACATTATTTATGATGAGTTTAACTCCCTTAGGCAAAATTATGATGGCTTTTCCGAAGACTTCAATCAAATTAGAACTACTAGAAATTGCAATAACATTTATCTTTCCCATACTTAAATAAGAAAAATATTTTTCATTTTTAAATATTGTGTGTATTGTGCCAGAATCAATCAAGTAAATGTCTTCATAATTGGATAAGTTGCTTTGAGGATTATCTACATCTCCAAATAGAATAACATAGACAAAATAAAATATATAAATCAAATATTTGTATAAAATAAAAGCTATGTAATATAACAATTACTCATAGTTATCTTTTGCTATGGAATTTACAAAAAGATCTATTTAATCAAATCAAACATGTATGTTATTTTGTCAAATTAATTTTGATTAGATCATTCATTTTTAGATAAAAGAGTCTATTGTTGATTTGATAACAAAATAACATCCATCATAACTAAAATAAATATTAAAATACTATTTAACCAAAATGGGACTAAAATGAGTACATTTTACTAATGAACTTACGATAATATGACTAATAAAAGATATACTAATCAAAAGACTAGTAGTCATGTAAACAACTACTATTACATGATATTTAGTTTACTAATTACTACTATTAACAAAAGTAAATAAACTTGTTCATTTTGCCATATCCACAGAACCGTCATCAATCAAGTGATTTATTCTTCCTTCAAGGTGCTCAAAGAAATCTGCTACATCCAGGTGTGCGATGTCAACATGATTTTCAGAGATAAAATTAGCTTTGAATTTTTTTCTTCTTTTTTGATGCTTGGTAAATATCAACCAAGTATTTGGAAGTACAACAGTAATGCGCATAGTGTCCTTTTGCACCGCATAAAAAATAAATACATGCTCTAGCCACTTCACGTTTCTCAACCTTTCGTTGTTCCTTTTGACGGGTCCTTTCCTTGTTGAATTATTAAAACTAGAAACATGATTTCTTTCTTGACCATAATCATGATCATGACCACGTCCATATACAAAACCAGGTCCCCGACCTTTTCCACGCCTAGCATGATTGGCGTACACCTTATTCACTTCTGAAAATGGTGTTGATCTAGTAGGTCAATTTTTATGATTTTTCATTAATAAATTATTATTTTATTTAGTCACAAGAAAATGAGAACTCAGATCGAAATACTTTTTGAAATCTTTCTCTCGATATTGTTGTTGTAAAAGTACATTCGAGGCATGAAAGTTAGAGAGTATTTTTTCCATCATATCAACATCAGTAATAGTCTCTCCACATAGTTTTAACTACCAAAAACTTCTGAACACGGCAGAATTGTAATCATGCACAAACTTATAGTCTTGAAGCCTCAAATGCATTCAATCGTATCGTACTTTTGGATGGATGACCATCTTAAGGTGTTCGTACCTTCTTTCAAACTATTCCACAAAATAAGTGGATCCTTAATAGTAAGATATTCAATTTTTATAATTTCGTCAATATGATGATGCAAGAATCTGATAGCCTTAGCACAATCTTGTTTTGATGTTTTTTTTTTTCAATTTTAATGGCATCTTCAAGACCCATAGCATCTAAATGGATTTCAACATTCAATACCCATGAAATATAGTTCTTGCTCGAGCTTTGAAGTGCAACGAACTCAAGTTTTGTAAGATTAGACATATTAAAGGAAAGAGTGAGTAATACCTTAGCCTTCAAATTTTGATACGGTAGGGCTTCGTGCTGATAACGTGTTATATAAATAAAAATAAAATATCATTATCAAACTTTAAAGAAAGGAGAAAACTTAAGGAAATTCTAGTAATACTTTTGTTTTACTACTTTTATGTATCTATAACATCAAGTTGACAACTTAGCCAACTATCTTAGGTATTCAAATCCAAATTGAATAAGTAACTTTGATCTTCGAATCCAACTTGAATAAGTAACTCTTGGTGTTTAAATTCAATTTGACTACTAACTTATTAACTCCAATTAATGACATTTCAGACATAGATATGTCACATGACATTCATATTATATAATAATTTTAAAATAAAAATATAATTCAGACCAAAACTTTAGTAAAAATGAGAACAGATTTAGATAAAAGACATAAGTTGATCCGAATTTACAAATAGTCACTTAAACTTCTATTACCTTGCAAAATAGTTTTGAACTATACAAATACACGTTTTTTGGCTAATCCCAATTTTTAGAAAGAAAGTATAAGTTACGTCCCAATTATTACTTGTCACATGTTAAATTTATTTTATTTTCTAAGCTTTATTTTTATTTGATTTTTTCTTATTTTATTAGCTTAAGATCTCTGTTTTTGTTCCTTTTCTCCAATCCTTCATGTCTGCCTAACCCCAACCTTTTTCTCCTCTTCATCGATAATTCTTTGGTGTAGACTTCATTACCACCACCTACAATAGCATTCCCATCGTGTCTATCACCAGATCACTGCTAATTCAAAACTAAAACTTTAAAAAAATTAATACATCAAATTGAACTTTTTCAAATTAAAAGTCACTATCAAAATCTTCCTTATGTGAACCGTGCCTTTGATTTTTGCTCTAAATCAAGTAGGTTGTGATTGAATATCTCTCTCATTTATATAAAAAAATTTACTTTTTTTATTGGCTCTATATTTAGCTAGTTGACTAACTTTTTCCTTGTTTGTGTCAGTTGATTTTAACTTATCGTACAACTTGTTAGGTGAGAAAAGAATTTTAAAACAATAAATGAAGGTTTATATGAAGTTGGATGAAACTCTCAAAAAGCTAGATGCTTCCTTTGTTTTTGAATTTCTAAAATTTAACGAATTTTGATGAATTGTTCGAAATGTGTAAATTTTTTAAGGTAAGATTTTGAAATTGAAGAACAAATCAAAGCGATAACTTTAAAAGAAGGTCAATAAGTTGTGGCAAAATTGATGACATTAAAAAAAATGAAAAAAATAATCGTAATAGTCAATTTGTAAAGAAGAAAGAAGAAAGAGGAAAGAAAAGACAAAAATGTATAAGGAAAAAAATAAATTCAGCAAGACAAATAGAAAAATAAATTTTATAAAGAAAATTTAACAACAATAAATTTATAATCATATTTTGAGTTGTTCACTCCCTTAAAGAGAGTGCATACACACTCCATGACCGATAATAAAAAATGAGTGTAATAATATCACTTAAGAATTATTCAATGGGTTAATACGGTACTTGCAAATTTTAAGCGTTTTTTTATAAATTCAAGACGATTTCTGTGATAAATTTATGTCTTTTCTCAAGAATTTATAAAGGTATGGACCTCACTAATTCTTCATTGATTTTCAATTTATAAAAGTCTAAACTATATGAATTGTTTCTTGATTTTGAAATTCCAACAAGTTTTGATTTCCATGAAAATCATGTATTGATTTTGAACTTCATGAATCCTATTTGTCTTGAAACTCTAGAAAATGATCTTTTAAAAAATGATTTAAATATTATTCAGCTTTAACAAGTTTCGGATCGCTCATGTTGTTATTGTTGTTGATATGTTTTTTCTTTTTCTTTAGCCAACTAAAGATTGATGCAAAAATTAATTAAACTATATCTTAAGTGTTATAAAGTAAGAAAGAACAAAGAAGAAGAAGAGTAGAGAGAGAAGAGAGAGTAATTCTTATTACTTCTTGGGGGATGAGAGATCATAAGATTGTCAATACAATGAACAAAACCCCACTATAATGTAAATACATTTATAACACTCCCCCTTGAATGTCTAATTGATAGATAATGTGCCTCGTTAAAATCTTACTAGAAAAAACCTAGTAGAAAAAAAAATCTAGTAAAGAAAAAAGAGTACACATCTCTAATAATACGCATTTCGGCTGCCTCATTAAAAACCTTACAAGGAAAACTCAGTGGGACAAAACCTCGTAAGGAGCGCGTATTAACTCCCTCTAATGAGAACATCCTTGAACCTTTGCATCCTGATCTTGTGCACCATCTTCTTAAAAGTTATAATTGTAGTAGACTTGGTGAATAAATCAGTCACATTGTCAGTTGAACGAATCCGTTGCACGTTAATATCATCATTCTTTTGTAGCTCATGTATGTAGAAAAGCTTTGGCAAAATGTGCTTCGTTCTATCTCCATTTATGAATTCTCCCTTAAGATGTGCTATGTATGTTGAATTATCTCTGTATAAAATTGTAGGTAGATTGTCATATTTCACACCACATTTTTTTCAAATGAGATGTATCATGGACCTCAACCATACACATTCTCGGCTTGCTTCATGAATAGCTATTATCTGAGCATGATTCAATGAAGTGGCTACGGTAGACTACTTTGTATATCTCCAAGATATGACAGTATCCCCACATGTGAACATATTGTATGTTTGAGACTGAGATTTATGCAGGTTAGATGAGTACCCAACATCAGCATGACCAGTAAGACCGGGACTGCAATCTTTAGAATAAAATAAACTCATGTATCTTATCCTATTTAGATGTCTCCTAGTAGGAGTAGAAATATATCTTGCTAACAAATTAAGCGAAAGGCTATATTGGGTCTTGTAGTTCTTACAAGGTACATGAGTGTATCAATTGCACTAAGATATGGTACTTTATAACCAATCCAATTTGATATATTTCGAATTTCAGCAAATAATCTATTGCTTTGAAAACTCTCCAAGAGTTCCAATGATGTTCAAGCAATAAGCTTATACAATATAAGGATTATAAATAAGTTTTTCAGAAACTTTTATATGTTTCAAGCAGTTTAAATCCTTAAAGTTTTCACATAAATTTTGTCAAGTGACAATATTCAACATTTCATGAGTGACATCTTCAAGTGTTTGGACTGCAAATTAAATAAGTTTTACGCTTACCAAAATGCATCCTTTCATGTCACTTGATAAATGTTTTTACCTCAGCATGCTTAAATAAACGTAGAATTCAGATCCTCATAATCTTTCACAATATTACACCAATATTGTGTCAAAGATATATCAAAGATATTGATGATATATCTTTTATATCGGTTCATAATGCGACATAACATTTTGAGATCTCATCAGTTTATTATTTTCAGGCACATGAACCTTACATAAGGTTTCATGAAGTGTTATGTCGTAGGCTCTTCAAGAGTTCATTGTCTTCTTATTATGATTATTTGCTCCTTATTTTTCAAGGACTATTTCATTTGAAACCAATTGGTCTACCACGCTTCATGCATGCACAGACTCTGTACTTTAGGAACACAAAATAAGAGCACTTGCGCTGAATATGAGATGCTTTCGACATTTGACTTGAATTATCTTTTGGATGAGGATCTGATGATAATTCCTAACATATTTCATAGCGCTTATAATCTCCCCCTTATGTTATAAAAACTAACATACATCCTCTACTTCTTTAAGAAATCCATCATTGTGTATTATGGTATATTCATTACTCGTATACCGCACATCAAAATTATTAGATGGAATAATTGGTTTCCGACCCTGAACCAATTGAGAGGGAAGAAATAATCATAATTTATTGGTCTAATGCATACAAGTGCTATTGCAATATATCATATTTTAGACCAATACATTAAGTTTTGTCTCATTAACAATGGTTTAGATATTTATCGAAGGCATTCAATGCTAAACCATCACCATCAAGATGAATTATCTTGATTACACAATCTGAAAATTATGCTCAATTTATATTGAACAAGTAACTTTATGAATGTCAAAGGTAGGTTGACCATGAATGTACATGTGATCATCTTATTGATGCATCTTTTTAACATATCACATGATAGGTGAATGGGCCCTTATTCACCTTTTATAATTTTCAGATTTGAAGGGATCTAATCCTAATATTAGTTGGTCCAACCACCTTGTCATAAGAACAAACGACATAAACAATTCTTAAAGAATCTTCTAGTTCTTCAATACATGCACTTCTTCGAGATGTCACAATCGTTCATATCAATTTATGAACTTTTATTCTAGTAAACTCCAAGTTTACCATGACATGTACTTTTTCTTTAGAAAATTTCAGATTTACTATTACATGAATAAATTTCAGATTTACTACTTCAGAAGTAGTTTTCAAAATTATTCAACCTCTTTCAGAGATGAGTTGTGATACAATCACAATCAAGTGCATGTTTACATTAATAAGTTTCTCATTCCACAGGAATGAAATATAATCTTGCCTTAAGCCCATCAAATTATGATAACTTATAACCTTTTTCAAGATTTTGCTACTTCAAAAGCAAATTGAGGCATACATATGATGTAGAAAATTTTTCTCTAGCATATCTTATAATCATATAAGCGTGTGAAAATATCATCACTTTTGATGATCATTATTATATTTGTGCATTCAATTACTTGTCTTCTTTCAGACATATTATGCACTGCTACCACATACATCTCAAGAATGAAGTAAGTTGTCATATTTCAGACTTATCGTATATTGCTACCACATTCACTTCATGGAATGGAGCATATTCAATGGGTCGAATTTCATGACTTTTCACCCAATACCCATTATCTTAGCCATCACAATATCATCAATATGGTGTATTGAGATTCAAACTCAATATTTTATCCATATAAATGCGTCTTAGGCATAAAGCGATAGGACTTGAACCCAAATATTATCATCCCTTTTGATAATATTGTTCTTGAGGAATAAATTTAAAACATAAATGGTTCCAAACCAATTATTTTTCCTCAAATCCAATAATAATTATATCATTAATAGAAAAATACAAATAACATAAGGAATTACTAACCTTGACCTTTAGATTTATAATCTCACCTTATTTGGCAGAGACTCGTGTTGATAACGTGTTATAAAATTATAAAGAACAAGAAGAAGAGTAGAGAGAATAGAGAGAGTGATTCTTATTTCTTCTCTTGAGGGATGAGAGATCATCAGATTGTCAATAAATGAACAAAACCCCTCTATTTATAGGGAAAATTTACTCCTAGTTTGAGTAAAAGATAAATACTTCAAATCCTAATAGATATCAAAGTAGATCTTAATAGATCTTGATAGACATTCACTATAATGTAAATACATTTATAACATTAAGTTACTAATATTACTTAAAATTTCAACTCTCAAAACTAATTATAAAAGTATAAACAACAAAAATTCCATCCTAAATAAAACTAATTACATAAGATCCCGGATTGACTTTCTCTCTCCCAGATTTGGGAAAATATATATACATGTCAATATACCTCATACGCAACTCCAATGTATAAGGAAACTATTTCTCCTTAAATTTTGGAAATAAAATCAAATTCAATTATTCTCTTACCTTAATGACGACAGTAATTAATGTTCTAATTTTGTGGATGCTTAAAAATAGAAATTGTAATTCAAATTCAAAAAATATCTTAAAATATCTCTCTTCATCTCCCTAAAAAACACCAATTCCGCCACCGCTAGTTTACGGCTATCACCACCGTTCATCGCTCTACTCCTCTTTTCCACGCCAGTGAACACTCAAGGGTGACCAGTTGCCAAGATTGATGTTATTTCTCATTCCTCTCCCATTATTGCTACCATTGGCACCTTCACAAATAGTCAACGACGCCTTTACCGGTCCACTCCTCTTTCTTACAGCGGTGAACACGCGAGAGCGATCAGTCGCCAAGATCGACGTCATTTCTCATTCCTCTGCCACTGTCGCCACTACCGACGCCATCACGAACAGCCAACGACACCTCCACCCTCCTTAGTGTATTTGTTTTTTAGTAAAAACTTGCACAGTATTGTATGAGAAATTATAATACATTACCCAGTTTGAATGATATTTTGACATTGTTTATGAAATTTACACGTATGAGAATGTATTACACATTTTTTAATGTATAATGTCAGTGTTATATGTATGATTTACACTCCAACAACAATATGTTCTATATGTATGTGAATGTACTATACTTTACTTTCTATGTATGATTTATATTTCAGTAAAAACATTTCACATTATATGTATGAGAACTATTATACTTTACTTTCTATGTATGATGCAGTGTTATATGTATGATTTACTCTCCAATAACAACATGTGTTATATGTATGAGAATATATTATACTTTACTTTCTATGTATGATGCAAGTGTATTCGTTTTTATTATACTTTACTTTCTATGTATGATATTGCAAAAGCAGATAATTTGATAAAATCATACATGCAACCAAAAAGGAGAAATAATTTGGATATTATAATTCAAATCAACTTTCAAGTCGTTGATTATAGAAATAATTGGATCTGATTTTATTTTCATAATAATTTGTAAGGCATATTATAGTTCAAATTAAGGTATAAAAGAAATAATGGATCTCTCTTCTATAATATAGAACAAATTTTAATGACTTAAAATAAAATGCATGATTTGATTTTATGGAAATTTATTATGAAATAAATTGTTTTCATAATAATTTGAAATAATAGACCAACTAATTATTATGGAAACTTATTATGAAATAAATTATTTCCATAATAATTTAAAATAATAGACCTTATTTGAACAAATTTGAAGCCCCCTGAATCACGTAACTTGAAATTAAGCATAAAATAAGGAGTGCAATAATGGAGCAAAAATCAGACTAGAAATAGAGCAAACTTTGGATGTTTTGGGATGTATGAGGCAGAAGAGAGAGAAAGTCTAAAAGAAAGGGATTCTATGTAATTAATATGAGATTTTTGTAATTACTTTTCAAATAAGGGATTTTATGTAATAAGTAATAGTTATCTTGTGTATATATGTAATTTTTCCATTATAGAAATCTCATCTCACACTTTCTATTTCCAACATTCTGATACATATCTCACCTACCTTTTTATTACGCCTAATGCTCCTCAAATAGTGCCTAAAATCAAGGACCTTAATCAAGCGGTTTTAATTTTTGAATTACAAACGTGTTCTTCTCAACTTGCTCAACACTAACTTTCAACTTATACTGACAAACTCCATTAGCATTCTTCTTCACTTTCTATTGGAGGTTAGTATAATTTCACAATTTCTTTAACTTTACTAAATAAAAAATAAATGATTTAGATTGTCGATTTTTTTCTCATTCACCAAATTAAGCATATTAATGGAGTCTACTTCTTCGTTTAGTTTAGGACTTAGTCAATTAGATGAGGTTCCTTAAACAAATATTATAGTTGAATTTGTTCCTGAAATTTTAGTAAGGATGACCCTAATTTCATAAAAATAGATCTAAATACGGCAATAGTCCCACTAAGATTAGGAAGTTAAGGAAGGTTGCTGATATAAGCAGTAAAAAGACTATTATTGAATCTTCAAAAAAGAAAAATAAAGATAGATCACCCGACTGCTTTTAAAGGTACAATGCTTTGTATTTGATACTTTTATAATATGTGAGATACATATCGCTGATGTGTAGAGTTTGAAATTCTACATATGTTCGTTATTTTATATTTACTTATGCATTACTCTAAAGTAACAATTGTTATTTCAACCCTGATATATAACATAGTTACGTATAGGATTGAAGACCACATTGCAGATTTGTTGTTATTTGAATTCTAATACATAACTATGCTATGTATATGAATGGATTACCCATTGCAACCTTGATGTTATTTCAACTCTGGTATATAACTATGCTATGTATAGGGATAAATTATCCATTGTAGAGTTGATGTTATTTCATCTCTAATACATAGCATAGTTATGTATATGGATATATTTTTCCTTGCAGGTATGATGTTATTTCATATCCGATGCATAACATAATTATGTATATGGATGGATTATCCATTGCAGATACATATAAGATATTAATATCATAAACTTGTTTAAGTTGTGTATAGTATTAATCTAATAAATTTATGCACTGTAGCTGACTACAACATATGATTTATGTTTATGACCAGAAAATTAACATATTCTAGTGCTTTTACATTTATTGATAGATAGCTTTAATCTCAATGGTTGTTTTTTCAATTTTTGATACATAATACTGTTATGTATAAGAATTCTTATTTTGGTGAAAATTTAGTTAAGTTTTGTTTTAGATTGAAATAACATTGGTAAGCAATGTTTATGATTACAAGGGATCAAATATGTAATCAAAGAAGTTCTATCTCATCTTTTGCATATTGATAGTTTATGCAATCGTGAGTTTTGAGGTGATATAAAAAATTATCTGGATGAAGAAGTATTTGAGTTATTTCGTGAATCCTTCTTTAGGGTATTTCTCAATATGAATCAATGCAACTTTCAAGGCCAAATATCAAAATATCTGCTGATGTTTGAGATAGAAAAGAATAATTCGAATGAAATTCATGTATATATCAAGGAAATTGTTCCCAGGTTTAGTATTTTGGAGTTTGTACGCGTCACCGATATTAAATGTACTGATAATATTGAGGATTTTATTTATCCTGAATCATCTATGTCTAGTTTAATAGAGAAGTATTTTTCAAAGGCAAAAACTGAAATAACCAAACTAAGTTTGATTCGCCATTTCAAAATAGAAAATTTAATCGAGATGCTTTGCACATGGATATATTGTATTTCATACATATATTTTTGCTTTTACAATTACGTGATGCACCAGTTAGCCTAACAGACTTTCAAATGGTAGAGGATGGTCTTTATGAATATTTTTCACGAGAAAAAATTACGTTCGAGAAGCTGACAATGACGTGGAGATAAGAGTTTTTTGCTGAAAAATAACTATATCATTTGGAAGCATACTGTGCATACTGAATATCTGGATATCTGAATGTTGTTTTAAAGTTAACAAGAAAATAGTTGTTCGTTAGGGTAACTTTATTTCGAGTATTTTTAACTAGTCAGTTGTGGGAATAAAGCCCAAATATAAGAAGTTCCTGACTGAGATGTTTAGTAAGGTATATCTCAAGCACAATCTAAATGTTGGTGTTTTTTTTCAATACATGTATTCTGCTCAGTTTAACCTGTATGATACATTAATTACTTTTGTGTAAGATGGTGTACTTACATATGATATATATAATATTATATGTCATCTAATACATCTTTGCATATCATTAATTAGTTAATAGCATCTAATGATTGTCTGATACATTTAGTGTTTAACTTTCTTCTATTTTTATCTTGATATTTTACTGACAATTTATTTATACCAACCTACATCCCACAACTAAGGAACTTGAGAGGATTGATTTGCCAAATTAAGTGGGTATTGAAACATATGACCCCGTTGCATTATCTATACTGACCACATCGAGCGTTCACCACAAAAAAATGATTTCCAATGGTAAACTGATAGTTTCTTACTCATAACTAAAAGGTTTTGAGAATTTTAGTACCAAATCATCAACTAAACTATTGATAAAGGCAAGACAAACTTATAACACATCGGTTACACCCCCTTCAAAAAGAAGGAAGACAGTAAGTTTGACAAAAAAACAGTCATTATGTCAAAAAGGAAGAAATCATCATCTTATTCAAAAGAAAAAGTATTCAGAGGGCCATCAAAAACTCCTGATGAAACCACCATTGAAGAACCTAAAGAGTCACCATATAATTTTGATCATGGTCAACAAATATAAATGGTTGCTTTTCAGTAGCGTGAGGCAGAGAAATATTTCATAGATCTTCCAGTATGCATTAAGATCAATAAATGATGAAAGCTAATACAGATGTGATAAAGTCGTATATCCAGTCTTATGTAAGTATGACTTTTGCTTTATTAGTTCAATTGAACTTATTTATGTCTCAACTAATATCTTTTTATTTATGTGTGAAGGTTGCCAAAAAAATTGAGGACCTTCAGACATTAGGCACTAAACAACATGCAGAAGTGATGAAAGCTCTGACACAAAAGCAAGACGAAGACCAAATGATAATTTTTTTAAGGAAAATAATCTTCATACAATGTAACTCCTAAAAATGTTGCCACTACAGTTTATATAGGTCGAGGATGATATTGATAATTCAAGCGAAGATGACTCTAAGAAAGAAAAAGGTGGCACAAACAACTTGTAGAATAAGGACAAGCCAAAGTATCCAGATTATAAGGTTATTTATTTTGATATTTAATTAGTTAAATTTATTTACAATATATTGATATAATGTACGTTATTTATTAGGATGATGATGGAGACAACAGTCCAATTAGTGATCTCCTAACGGATGGACAAGTCAATGTTGAACCTATCAAAATTGATTATCAAGATTGTGTCAATATAAATCGTGCAACGTCAGATACCAATAATGTCCAAAATAAATAGAAGGTAAACAAACATTGCTATGTATCAGTTCACAAATTGCTAAATAGATAAATAGTAACTAATACTTAACCGTTGAGTTATGTATCTCACAATGCAACTGATTTTAAGTTTCATATACAGAACAATGTTTCAATTAGTAATGTATCAAATACATTACTAAACTTTATTTAATATGATATGTACTAATTATCTATTAGCTATGTATCAGTTATATATTTAGCTACCTATTTTCTATTACCTTCTCAATACTTTGGGATACAATACTGATATTCAACATATCAGATTGAACTTACTGTGAAAGTGGTTATTTTTGTGGGTTTTGTTGTCCAAATCAATTTTGTGATCTAAAAAATAAATCATTTCTTTTCAGTTCATCGAATTAAGGCTAACAGATATTTTATGGTCTAACAAAATTTCGTTTCAGTTCAGTTCAGTTCATCGAATTAAGTCTAACAGATAAATCTTTGATAAAATGAGAAGACATAACTGTAATACTCTGTATGTGAAAAGGAATGTAATAAATTTCTGGTTTTAGTCTTTCATTTGTTCAAATATTTTATGTGTTATTTTCCCCCCTCTTGTGTTCTGCAACTCTGCTTTACCTTATTCTTAGAATTGTACAATTGCCTGATTTAATCAGCAGCTCAAGAGCGAGCGTAGTAAGTTTGAAATGTCGCATCTATTGATGGTTTCATTTGATAACCTCAGAGAGAGGCTGGAATAAGTATTCTCCTATTTAATAATTTAGAGTGTGGCTGCTCAAGCAGACATGACACCGTCAACATGTCTGCTTGAGGAAAAAGATTATTTTCATAATTTTGATAATTTTGAGTCTTTATGTTTGAATTGATTTTTTCCCTTGTACCTGTAATTTGTGCACCATAGCATGAAAACACACTTTCTTTAACTTGGGTTATTAACTGAAGGGTCGTAGAGAGTGTTGGAGAAGATGTCCATGATTTAAAACGAGGGCATTCAGTTGTCTCGATACTTCTGACCAACTGTGCATAATGTATACATTGCACATCCAAGAAGAGCAACACTTGTTCAACATATGCTTAGAGATGGCATAGGTAGATTCACTACCTTGGCAATTAATCTTTTTCTTCTATAATTTGGGTAAGAGCATTATGTGAGAAGGCCAAAGAGATACTAATGGAAGAAAGTAATGTTCAGGTATTAAACCTTTACGTGGTCATAAATTTTCTGTTGCTTGTGCTGTGTTCTAAAGTTACTATCAAGGTTTAGGCTCTTTTCATTACTCTCTCCCCATCTTTTGAAAAGGTATATCGATATTAGTTATATTGCGATACGCTTTCTGTGAAAACTGCTCCATGTAAGTTAGAAATTCAATCTCTATGCCTTTAATTTAGGTGATCAATGTGTCCTTCTTCATTGCTCTTTCTGTGTGTGTTTATGTGTGTGTTTATCGGTTTTCTCCATGTAATGTAAGTACATTTTCTGATTTAATTATCATAATGTACAACTATTATGTTCTTGCATAGCATACGCTGGAAATCTTGAACCTGGAGAATTCGGAATGGAGACGGATGCATTCATGATGGTGACTCTTTATGAAACTATTTGTATTCTTAATTGATAAGACATGGCAGAGAACTTCTCCTCGCATCTTTCACTGGTTCTCCCTTCACGATGAAGCCCACTATCACATCTTCTGATAACTTACAACAGTTTCCAACCTAACAGAAATTTGCCTCGACCTCAAAGTCAAATCTCTAGCATGTAATGTAATTTGCTTCAAATGTAGCAGGTTTGTATCTCTCTCACATATAGTGGTATTTAATGGTGTGCAGAGTTTTAAAAAAATATTTTCCTGTCTATGGAATCTTAAGTATGTCATAGCGTTTGAATCATTTATAAGTACGAAATGGTTAAATGAAAAAAATAATTAGATTTCTTACATTGTATTGGTTTGTTTCTGTGGTTGTGAAGGTACTGTTATGAACTTTTAATCAGACAAGTTGGCCCTGGAATAATCCAGCAAATACTGCTAAGATGAAAAAGTAATCCAGAAGAAGAAAGTCCTCGACGTTCATGTTGAAAAACAAATGCAAAATGGACAGAAAATTACATTGTCCGAAGAGGCTGATCAAACGGTAAGATCATCTGTCTTCTCCAACATGTTAGTACAATAACATTTACAATATAGCCTATCGTGGTTTCTGACTTAATATAGTATCTTGTAACCTAATAAAGTTACTGGACATATAATTTTTGTGGTCCAGCAGAAAGAACATCCGAGATTCAAGCGAAAGGGTGAAGATTTGTTTGTAGACCACACATTGACCTTAACCATTTTCTGGCATTGTTTACTTCATTAATGGAAAAGTTTGTTGGACTCAGAACTCAATTTATGGTGTCTGTTTTAGATCTTGCTAGTTCTTTCCTTGTGAATTGACTAAATTGAATGAGAACTTGTACTTGAAAGTTGAATATGACTAGTTCTTTTAGTGGTTCCTTTATGTTTTTTATGGGGATACACGGTTTATCTGTCTTTCCTATATATTATTTTTTGATCCACTAAGCCTAGGTTGGTGACCTCCATTGCACTCAGTAGGGGTGCCTGTCTAAGGTCGGCCCAAGTGGTTGAGCTTAAGTCATAATTTGTGGTAGTGAAGCCTATGTTCATGTGGCCGGCCCCTATGCTGGATTATGGGAAGCAGCCTCTCTACCTCCGAGGTAGGGGTAAGGTCTATGTACACTCTACCCTCCCCAGACCCCATTTTGTGGGATTATACTAGGTATGTTTTCGTTGTATCTACTAATCATAGTGTTAGCTGGTGTTTGATTTGTATATTTACTTATAGCTGGATACTAAACAAGGCTAAAGTTGTACTCCTTTCCTAAATTGATTATCAGATTTTCGTATTGAGAACCAACCGGGCCAGTTTGTGGAGTTCAGTTGGATTTAGATAATTTATCTTTTGAAGTATTAGTAGTATACCTAAACAATAAAAAAAACTGCTACAAGTTGAATATGTTTAATTTCATAACAATGAAGTTTTTCTCTTCTTGGAAAGTGTTACTGAAATACCCTTTAGTTTAACTTTGAAGAAGTAACATAAGACCAATTTAGCACTAATGATGTACTTTTTAGGAAAAAAGATGAAGATGGAAAATTCTTGCCCCTTCGTTCTCTATGTTTGATATGGAAAGAAGTAAAGCTGCTACTGCATACATACATCTCGTGTTTGCTATTTCCACCGAGATCAGTGACATTTACATTATCAAACTGACAATGATGTGTGCTTCAATTACTTTAATCATGTTGAGATTTTGCTTTCGCTTGTATGATGTCCTATACAAGCTCCACATTCAGAGCATTAACCAAAGTATTGCTATAAAGATTGTAACACTCCGAGTCTAGTACCCCAGATGCTACACGGTGCTCATAATCTCGAAGGACCACAAGCTAACCCTTAACTGATACCTGTAACTGAGCACTGCATAATATACTGAAAAATGCAAAAATCTGGCGGAAACTTTCCATAAGGTTCAATGCTAAAATAAAATTGAATAAAGTTTAACAATATCAAAACTAAAACAACTCTCTGAACAAGTAGTCTGAAAGCCTCTAAATTGTCTGAACTGTGGAGTTGATGGGAAAATCCCCCAACTAACTCCATCTACTGAAGAATACTGAATCTAATGCAATATAATGAAATAATAGAAACATCCTCGAATGATGAGGACTCACTGCTAAGTCTACTGCTATTGACTGAGTTTGAACTGCGAAGGGTGCTCGCGATCCCATGCTTCTGAACCTATGGCATAAGAACCCATAGCATAAGAGAAAAGTATGCGTCAGTACGTGAGAATGTACTGGTATGCTAGATGGGGTAAGGCTGAATGCAACGGCTCATATGCATGAACTATACTGACTAAATAATCTGAGTATGCTGCATGAGGATACATTCATGAATGCATAAACTATAACTGAGATCGTAGTGACACTAAATACTGAGTCCCGAATGCTGATTTACTGACATATGAGTTTACTAATGCTAGGATACTGAATCTACTGATATTGATATTTGAGGTTACTGAAACTGATTAACTGTATCTGAGATCAGTCCTGTCTAATGGGTGATCTCTGAATCTATTGGTACTTGATACTAATAGACTGTATTTGAGATCAGTCCTATAGCGGGTGATCTCCGAGTCCACTGATAATGCTAGTGAGTCCTAAATTTGAGCTACTGAGCTGAGTTCTTTTACTGAGACTGATTCTAAAACTTAGACTATGGGAGGTATTCATCTAACAGACATGCCTCGAATTTGAACTAGTGGGGTCCAACTTGTAACCCTAGCTAGAAGGGTGTTAGTACCTTGCCACGGGTAAAGACAACTGCTATGGGGTCAGTCCTAATCTAGCGGGTGACCCTTGAGATCAGTCCTGTACTAGCGGGTGATCCCGAAGTATGTCAGTCCTAACTAACGGGTGACATCTCATGCCTACGCTGGCTATGTAGTTCTAGAACTTAGGGATTGCTTCTAGGGATCTCAGTCCTATCTAGCGGGTGAGCTCCCATCCCTAGGTTTGCTAGGTGCTAAATCCTACTTCCAATTGAAAGACACTGAACTGATTTCTTAGATCATACTAGGCTTGACTGAACTGTTACTGATCTTGACTGAACTGTTACTGATCATACTTGTTTGGCTAAGCTAAACTGGATTCACTGAGTTCCATTGACTGACGAAATAATACTGAGTTCTGAATTGACGATGGAATATCTTGAATTTGGATCTTCAATTGTAAACCCTAAGCATGTTCTTGAGGAAAATTGAGAGAAAACTAGTATATATGGGTAAACAATAGCTGAATCTCGTGATATAGGATTATATGAGTGGGAAAAAGACTGAAATAACCCTGGGGTCGTGGCTGTTTTAATGACTGATAACTGGGTACTGACGCGCTGGTCGACGCAGCGCGTCGATGATACCCGACGCGTCGCGCCATGATCACGTTAAGCCTCAGTACTTTTGATTGGCAGTCCTGGAAAAATATTGGCCAACGCGATAGGCGACGCAGCGCGCCAAGATTTCATTGGTCCACTATTTTGGGCACTGGAACTTGGTCCAAACGAGGTCCAAAAAATCCATAACTCATCTGGGAACCCCTATTGACATTCTCGAGCATGGATTAACTTAAATATCAAACCTTTATGGACGTAAAGGTCATGAAAGAAGAACGCCAAATTTCAAAGGCTAAAATAGACTAAGTCTTAACACTTCGCTGAAATTTTCTAAGTGTTGGAGCTTCTCTTGACATGCTTTAAAGAGTTTTAATGACTAGGAAAATTTGCGGGGTCTTACAATATCTCCCCCTTGGGAACATTCGTCCTCGAATGGGACTGACTAAGCTGAGATTTCTGATAGACTGAACTTACTTAGCGGACGTGAACATCTGAAACATGACTATATGATTGAACCACTGATATACTGAAATCTCATACCAAACATGCATATCTTATGCATGGATATCTGACTGAGTTGATTCTCTTGAAAGCATGACTGAATATGTAATGATAACTAATACTAAGTTTGTAAGGGGAATCTGAGCATGGAACTGAATGGATTTATGGACATGAAAGCATCGGGGAATTCTAGGGTATCTCCCCCTTAGGACACTGTGTCCCCTCCTAAGAATGCTTACTTTATTGAGATAGGCGATGAACAAGGCACCCACGAGTTGGCTCATAACTAAGTCTGAAAATAATGCATGACTCATGAACTGAACTGAAATCGCAACTACTAGGACTTTCTATCTTGGAATAGTTACCTTCTTGAGATTTTTGATAGCATGACTAGACGGAAAGATAGGAAACAAACTATAAGAATCTGACTGCCTGACTGCCTGACTGCTAAATTGACTTGCTGGCTTTACTAACTAACTCATGCTAAAAACTTAAGCTCAAATGGGAGCAAAGGATCTAAGAATGCATATCATGAAGATAAAGGACTTATAACGTACCCAAATCTATATTAGGGGAACCTTCTAGATTATGATGAGTCTGGAGTGCATAAAATTTGTTCCGACATTGACCACTAGTGGTACTGGTAGTTACGCCCTGCTGACGCATATCTTTACCCCTCTGAGCCAATTCTCTACACTCCCGCAGCCTCTAGCCTGGCTTACTACATCTAAAACATACCTCGCTGTTTGCTCTACACATACCTAGGTAATTCTTGCCACACTATTCACAAAGCGGATAGGTAGGCTCACTTCTCACATTACCCTAGGCTTTGGAGCCTGGCGCCTCATCATGACTAACATTCCTAAATTTTGGTGTGGGTACACTAGCTGAGGATAGAGCTAGGACTGAAAACTTCCAACTATGCTGAGAATAATCACCACCCTGTGACTCTGGCTGAGAATAACTAAAACTACCTGTTCTGTCCTTCTTACTCTCTCTCTTTCCTTAGCTTTCTCTGCCTCAATGTGCTGAGCGTGCATCATCAATCTAGAAAGATCTATGTCTCTATTAAGCATAGCAGTCTTACACTCCTTAACCACTACCCTAGACACACTAGTCACAAACTTACTCATGCTTGCTCTAGGGTCATCCATCTGATCAGGGACGTACTTAGCCAATTGGTTGAACTTGAGACAATACTCCTTCACTGTCATGGAGTCTTGCCTCAGGTTCATGAATTCTTCTATCTTAGCTTCTCTCATCTCTAGTGGGAAAAACTTATCTAAGAATGCTTCCTGAAATATCTGCCAAGTCATGGGAGCTGCATCCTCCCCTCTACTCTTCCTCCACATCACTACCCAATCATCAGCAACATCCTTCAGCCTATAGGATGCCAATTCTATATTTTCCTCTTCAGAAACATGCATGACCCTGGGTGATCTTCTTCACCTTATCGAGATAAAGCTGTGGGTCCTTATCTGCCTTAGACCCAAAGAATTCTGGCGGGTTCATTCTTATAAAGTCTCTAATTCTGGTTGAGACTAGACCCCCATCTTGCTCAAGTGGGGCTGCAACCTGACGGTTACCTTGAACATTAGTTGTCACAGCTTGGGCTAGCATCTGAAAAGCTGCCCGAAACGCTGTACGGGACATATTCTCATTCAAAGGATCTGCGGGCTGAGGTGGCTGGTTATCATTCCTATGGGCATTAGCTTTACGAGGAGGCATACTCTGTAAATAAAAAAAAAAGGTGGATTAAGCTAAGAATTAGCTCAAGCTCATACTCACTCGGACGACAAGAACATTGAAAGAAGGGAAACTATTCCTAAAACATCTTATAGCCTCCTGTACATAAATGTGGTGCGTAATACACCCATGTATAAGACTCTACTAGATACGGCTTTCAGACTCCCTAGGACACTATTGAACCTTAGGCTCTGGTACCAAGTTTGTAACGCCCCGAGTCTATTACCCGGGATGCTACACGGTGCTTATAATCCCGAAGGACCACAAGCTAACCCTTAATTGATACCTGTAACTGAGCACTGCATAATATACTAAAAAATATGGAAAACTAGCGGAAACTTGCCATAAGGTTCAATACTAAAATAAAACTGAATAAAGTTTAACAATATTAAAAACTAAAACAACTGTCTGAACAACTAGTCTGAAAGCCTCTAAACTTTCTGAACTATGGAGTCGATGTGACAATCCCCCAACCAACTCCATCTACTGAAGAATACTGAATTTAATACAATATAATGAAATAATAGAACCATCCTCGAACGATGAGGACTCACTACTAAGTCTACTGCTGCTGACTGAGTCTGAACTGCTAAGGGTGCTCAAGATCCCGTGCTTCTAAACCTATGGTATAAGACACCATAGCATAAGAGAAAAGTGTGCATCAGTACATGAGAATGTACTAGTGTGCTAGATGGGGTAAGGCTAAATGCAAGGGCTAATATGCATGAACTATACTAACTAAATAATCTGAGTATGATGAATGAGGATACATGCATGAATGCATAAACTATAACTGAGATCGTAGTGACACTAAATATCGAGTCCTGAATGCTGATTTACTGACATCTGAGTTTACTAATGCTGGTATACTGAATAACTGAATCTACTGATATTGATATCTGAGGTTAATAAAACTTAATAACTATATCTGAGATTAGTCCTATCTAATGGGTGATCTCTGAATATATTGGTACTTAATACTAATTGACGGTATTTGGGATCAGTCCTATTTAGTGGGTGATCTCTGAGTCCACTGATAATGCTAATGAGTGACTGTATCTAACAGTCTTGAATCTGAGCTATTAAGCTGAGTTTTTTTACTGAGACTAATTCTAAAACTAAGACTATGGGAGGTAGTCATCTAACTGACATGCCCCGAATTTGAACTAGCGGGGTCCAACCTGTAACCCCAATTGGAAGTGTGTCAGTACTGTGCCACGGGTAAAGACAACTGCTATGGGGTCAGTCTTAATGTAGCGGGTGACCCTTGAGATCAGTCCTGTGCTAGTGGGTGATCCCGGAGTATGTCAGTCCTATCTAATGGGTGACATCTCATGCCTACGCTGGCTACGTAGTTCTGTAACTTAGGGATTGATTCTAAGGATCTCAGTCCTATCTAGCGGGTGAGCCCCCATCCCTAGGTTCGCTCGGTGCTGAATCCTACTCTCAACTGAAAGACACTAAAATGATTTCTTAGATCATACTAGGCTTGACTAAACTGTTACTGATCGTACTTGTTTGACTAAGCTAAACTGGATTTACTGAGTTTCGTTGACTGAAAAAATATTACTGAGTTCTGAATTGATTACTGAACTGAAGCTGGAATGCCACTGATATTGAGATTACTGAGATTTCCTAAGTTCTATAACTATCTAAGTTCTACTAAGTTTTGTAACTGATTAAGAGTACTACTAATCATGGAATGACTGAGATTATCTTGAAAATGACACTGGCTCTAGACAAACAACTAATTTATCGGGTATAAATACCCCTAGGACACGATAACATAAATAATACAAGATAGGACAACTCATACATAACATGACAATAGGCTATCATTCATAACACAATCAATGAGGCATCTCTTCAAGCACTTGGAAGTCTTAACATGTAAATGTATAGAGAGTTCATACTATTATCTCATAATTCATTCAATAAGGAATGCACATGAGTAGGAATGCATGCAACATATCATAATTCATTCACTAAGGCCTTTCAGCAAACACTTGGGATGCATTAACTTATTGGGGATTTCTTGTCAACATGCTATAATGACTCTATTTCCATCACATAAGCATTTTATCAAACATATGGGGAGCACACTTTGGTCATACAACATTCAACACACTCAATTAACATGGTTACATCAATCAACATCCATCTTATGGGGCTTATTATGAATATGATGAAATTCACCACATACTAGAATCAATTCTTGAAACTTGTAGTCTAAATCATAAATATAAACTCAACAACACATAATCATGAACTTCAATTCACATAAATCATGAAAACTCATAAATACACAAACTTTATAATTTTAAAAATAATTCTTGAACTTCTTGGGTGAAAGGAACCCAAGAATCAACATCTAACATACCTTAGTTCTTGATTCTACAAAGATTGATGGTGGAATTTCTTGAATTTGGATATTCAATTGAAAACCCTAAGCGTGTTCTTGAGGAAAATTGAGAGAAAACTAGTATATAGGGGTAAACAATAGCTAAATCTCGTGTTGTAGGGTTATATAAGAGTAGGAAAAGACTGAATTAACCTTGGGGTTGTAGCTGTTTTAATGACTGATAACTGGGTACTGACACGCTGGTCGACGCGGTGCATCAATGGCATTGACGCGATACCCGACACGTCGCGCCATGATCGCATTGAACCCCAGTACTTTTGACTGGCATTCGTGAAAAATATTGGCCAACGCGATAGGCGATGTGGCGCGCCAAGATCGCGTTGGTCCACTATTTTGGGCACTAGAACTTGGTCTAAACAAGGTCCAAAAAATTCAAAACTCATTCGGGAACCCCTATTGACATTCTTGAGAATGGATTAACTTAAATATCAAACCTTTATGGACGTAAAGTTTACGAAATAAGAATGCCAACTTTTGAAGGCTAAAATAGACTAAGTTTTAACACTTAGCCAAAATTTTTTAAGTGTTGGAGCTTCTCTTGACATGCTTTAAAGAGTTTTAATGACTAGGAAAATTTGCAGGGTCTTACAAAGATACTTGTGTTTATATCATTTGTTGATATAGTTTGGATGTGTATAAATGAAAAAGTGAAGACTTGGTAGTGTCTTGAGTGATGTTTAATTTAGAATTGAAGAAGTGATCGAACAATGTAAGTTATTTTATTTTGCTGGCCAAGAAACTACATCAGTGTTGCTCCTATGGACTATGGTATTATTGAGAAGTATCAAGTTTTGCAGACTCAGGCCAGAGAAGAAGTCTTGCAAGTGTTTGGGAATGGGGAACTAGATTTTGATGGATTAAATTGTCTACAAGTTGTGAGTATTTCAGTTTTGCTGATTTAATTCATATGCCATGAGTTTCTACTTTGTTACTGTTGTTGCTTGAGTTTTTGAATATGAAAAGTTTTGAGCTTTGTGACACTAATGTTTATAGTGGAATAGAAGATGCCATGACGAGGGGGTGGGGGGCACGTGTGAGTTTCTTTTGATAATCATGGGGCTGGCATCTGCCCTGTATGGAAGATTAAGAAAGTTAGCGACCTGATCATAGGGAGCAGTTAACCAGAGCACGGTGGCTGTAGCTGTAATGTTAAGTTTCTATGCGTCTTTTTTTTGCTAAGATAAAACTGAAGGAGAAACACTTTTGTTGCAGGTAACGATGACCTTATATGAGTCATTACTGCAATATCCCCCATTAACAACACTTATCCGGGATGTGAATGAAGATATTGTATTAGGAGAATTGTCTCTACCTTTTGGTACACTAATATCTTTGCCAGTGATTTTATTGCATCATGATAAAGAGATATGGGGTGAAGATGCAAGTAAGTTCAATCCAGAGAGATTCATCAAGGTGTCGGCATCAGCAATGTGCTTAATTAGAGATTTGAATGGTCAAAAAATGTTTGGTTTCTTATTGGTTGACATTTTAGGAATTAATAGTTACTAGTGTACGCTTGATGATTAACATATATGTACATTTTATATGTTATGCATGGTAGCTTTATAAAATTATTGCAATAGCATAATATATTGTTGAATAGTCTAATAATAATTGTCCTAATAGCATAAAATAACTGTTCCAGTAGCCACAATTAACCGTTGCTATTGCTCATGTTTAACTATCGCAATAGCCTACAAAATAGCTGTCCTATAAAACTTAAAAAACGTCTCAGAAAGTTTTATAATCAAAACAGTAATCAAACAGTCGCAATAGCTTAAAAACCGTCTAAAAAAGTTTTATAGTCAAACCGTCACAATAGCTTCAAAACCATCCCAACATATAATAAATTGTCGCAATATTAGATATATAGGGACGGTTTTGAACCGTTCCAACACCATATAAACCGTTGCCATATGCTTAATGTAATAACTATCGCTAAAGATGTAGCTATAGTGATGATTTTTGCTAACCATCGCGAAAGACTAGATATAGCAATGGTCATACTAACAATCGCAAAAAACCATCACTATACACCTAATATAATGCCTTCAGTTGCATCGGTTCTCTAACCGTCGCTATATATCTTTTGGAACGGTTTTGGTGCCTATAAAGACGGTATGAGAACTATCGCCATAGCCTATTTTTCTAGTAATGGGATTTTGGTTTCGTACCCAAGTGTATTTCGAACCCTTTTTTTATTTCTATCCCAGTGATGACTCTGTGGTATCTAGACGAGTCTATAAGAGTTATGTGGTATCTGTGGGCGGTCGGAAAACTTTGGTGGATCTGTTTGAGTAAGACATGGTTGATTTTGACGTCATATTAGGGATGGATTAGTTGCACTCATGCTACGCGTCTTTAGACTGCCAGACCCATAAGGTTGTTTTTAAATTCCCTAATGAGCCAGTTATTGAGTGGGAGGGTGGTTCTCAAACTCCTAAGAAAAGGTTTATATCATATCTAAGAGTTCAGAGTTTAATCTTAAAGGGGTGTCGCTATCATCTGGTTAGGGTAAAATATTCGAACTCTAACGGTCCTTCTTTGTATTTTATTCCG
>NC_061116.1:163039487-163111470 GCF_002878395.1 Capsicum annuum | reverse complement strand
AATTTAATAAGGTAACGGTAAATAATAAGTAACCTCTTCCAAGGATAAATGATTTGTTTGATCAGCTTCAGGGTGCCAAGTTTTTCTCCAAGATTGATCTTCGATACGGGTATTATCAATTAAATATTAGGGAGGTGGATATCCCTAAGACTACCTTCCGTACTCGGTATGGGCATTTTGAGTTTTTGGTTATCTCTTTTGGGTTGTCCAATGCCCCAGCGACATTCATAGACTTAATGAATAAAGTCTTTCGTCAGTTTCTGGATTTGTTCGTCATTGTGTTCATAGATGATATTCTTGTATACTCTAAGAGTGAGATGGATCATAATGATCACCTCTGCATGGTGTTGCAGACCCTGAAGGATATTTACCTTTTAACTAAAGTAACGCCCCGAGTCTGCACCCCATACATCACATGATGCTCATAATCTCGAAGGACCACAATCTAACCCATGAATGGTACCTGCTGTAATTGCCGAATAATAATAACTATATAATAATGCAGAAATTAGGCCGAATCTTCCATAAGGTTCATAACTGAAATCTAACACTGAATACTGATAAATAAATACTGAAAACTAAACAACTTTCTGAAATAATCTAGTCTGAAGAGCCTCTAATTGAACTGTCTGAATATGGAGCTGATAGGACAATCCCCCAACTAACTTTGACTACTAAAGTACTGATAACTGAAATAATACTCTGTCCTCGAACTATAAGGACTCACCACTAAATCTGCTGCTGATAATCTAGGCTGCTAGGTACGGTCAGGAGCCCGTACATCTGAACCAATGATTAAGACATCATAGAGCAAAATAAAGGTATGCATCAATACTTTGAATGCACTGTTATGCTAGGTGAGGTAAGTTTGAATGCAGGGGTTTATATGTAGGAACAGTAACTGACTAAGAAATCATGAATATAACTGAGTGCGATTACATGTATATCTGAAACTGCTGTAATTACTGATTATGCAATGCTATGCACATAACAACGTATACTGTAACTGAGATTTCATTAACACTGGATAATGAGTTCTGAAAATTGAATGACTGATATCTGAGTTTACTGATACTATATTACTGTTAACTGAGTGACTATTTCTGATAGTCTTGATTCTGTAGAACTGAACTGAGTTCTATACTGAGCTGGGTGACTGTATCTGATAGTCCTGATTCTGAAGCTAAACTAAGGTTTTATACTGAGTCTGAAACTAAAACTGTGGTTGTATTCATCTAACCAACATACCCCGATTATCAACTAAGTTGGGGTCCAATCTATGACCCAGTTGGAAGGGTATTAGCACCTTGTCAAGGGATACTAACAATGGCTATGCGTTAACCTTCTCTGGCAGGAAGCCCTTTCATCAACCCTCGATGGTAGGAAAACTTGTACGAGATGTACCAACCCTAGACTGGTAGGAAGATATCTCAACATATACTGGCTACGTAGTTCGGTAACGCAAGGATTGCTACTAAGAGTCAAACCCTTTTTACTGACAGGAATGCCCCCATCCATGGGTTCACTCAGTGCTGATTCCTACTCCCAACTGAATGGAAACTGAACTGATTTCTAGACTATACTAGGCTTGACTGAACTGTTACTGATCGTGCTGTCTATCTGAACTGGAATGAGTTCACTGAGTTCTGATAACTGACTGAATACATTGAGTTTTGTTAACTGGATGAATATATTGAGTTCTATTATCTGACTGAGTACTACTGGGTGCAATATCACTGAGACTATTTTGAATCTACTGTAAATCTAGGGAAACAACTAGATTGTCGGGTATTAGATACCCCCAGGACTCGATAGCATAGATAGTAACAACATAGCATAATATTGAAAACATGATAACTAGTCACTTCGTCACAATTCATTCATTGAGGCATTTTACCAAACACTTGCATGGCATGAACTCAAACACCTTCTATTAGGTCATGATTCACTATTCAACTCTCATGAACATTATATCAAATACTTGGGGGCATATTTTATGCACATAATACTAGTCAACATGCAAACATATGATCACACTTCCAAAATCACAAATTCAAGGGTTTCCAACATGAAACTACATAAACTGCACACAAGCTATTTAATTCACATGAATTTTGTAATTAATCATAGATTAGAACCCAAATAAAATCATAATCATGAATACAATTTAACTCAACACAAAATTCATGAAAACAATCATCTTGAAATTTTAAAAGAGGTTCTTGAACTCTAAGGGTGGACGGAAACCTTTGGATGAACACCTAACATACCTTGGTAGTAAATTCGTGAAGATTAATGGTGTGTTCTTAAAGCTTGGATTTGAAATTAAATTTCGCTAGGGTTTATTATTGAGAAATTTTAAGAAAGAATGAGGGATTTTGCCTGTAGAGAGGCTTAATCTCATGTTTTGGGGGATGACATAAGGTGGGAAAAGACCTAATTATCCCTCTGGATGCAGAATTAAAAGAGCAAAAATTATGCCCAGTGACGCGCAGACCGATGCACCGCACCGATGGCATCAATGCGATGACCAATGCATCGCATCGAGTTTGCGTTGGTTCACTAGAATTGCACTGAAAGCTAGGGAAAAATTATCTGTTGACGCGATGGGTGACGCGATGCATTGAGATCACGTTGACCCACTGTTTTGGCTACTTGAATAAGATTTAAACGAGGTCTGAAAAATCCAAAACTCACTCAGAGTGACCTATTGATATACCTAATCATGATTCAGTTCAAAGATCGACATTTTAAGGTCATAAGGATCGTAAAATAAGATTGCCAAATTATGAAGGCTAAAATAATTCCAAGTATAAACACTTAGCTGAAATTTCTAACTGGAACCCCTTTTCAAT
Source organism: Capsicum annuum (assembly GCF_002878395.1). Taxonomy (NCBI): domain Eukaryota; kingdom Viridiplantae; phylum Streptophyta; class Magnoliopsida; order Solanales; family Solanaceae; genus Capsicum; species Capsicum annuum. Next base: position 163,108,615 of record NC_061116.1, on the reverse strand, counting down.
CTTTAACGGACTGAGTTAAGCTTAGGATTTTGTAGGGCATTACAACTAACCTTGGAGTTCGTCTCTTGGACTTTGAGAATGTTGGTGTGTTTGTGCAGAAGGTGGCGTAGTCATATCTTGGTGTAGAGATAAAGGAAAAACAAGTGTTGGATTTTGTCTTGAGGAGGATCAAGAGTGATGTAGGTGGGTCAAAGGTGATCGCCTTCAGGATTTGTGGTGATGGTAACTTGCGGTACCAAGGGAGGTTATGTGTTCCTGATATAGATGGTTTGGGGGAGAGGATCTTGGCTAAGGCATATGAGTCGCGCTATGTTACTTAACCCAGTTCGACGAAAATGTATAATAACCTTAAAGAGATGTATTGGTGGAATAATATGAAGCGGAATGTGGCTAGTTTACTGGGTAAAATCTATAAAATTCAAGTTAAAATCAAGAATCAGAGTTATTTTGAAGGTTAAATTGATGAAACACTAGTAATTATAAGATTAAAAGTATTATTCAATTGAAAAGGAGTGAAATTTGGATTTAAAATGAAGCCCTATGATTTTTGGGGTTTTGAGAAATTAATCAAGAAATTACTAAGAAAAGGGTGAATTCTTACCTTAAATCCATAATAAAATCAAGAAATAGAAGTTAATTTAGCTATCCAAGCTCTCACAAACTTTACTTTTAAGTTCTCATACTATTTTAGGGTTTAACTCTCAAGAGACAAGATGAAAAATGAGCAAAATGGACCCAAAAGCTGCTATTAATTGTGTAGATTTTCTGCACCCGCTATAGATAAAAAGCTGTTTAAGTTTTTTAAAACCATAATCTAAGTTATCTAAAATACGAAAAATCCCTTCACTTTTCAAAAATTACAAATATCCCTATTTTTATTCTTTTTATTAGAACTTACAGATACATCCACCAAAGCCCTTGATGTTCAGATACTTCTCAACTGCAACTCCTCCAATGAAGGCGTAATTGTAGCATCGATTTTAATTCATTACTATTTCAATTTCATCAAATTTAAAATTGTGGTATTTTCTCCAAATTGATAATCACACTCATCTTAACAAATTAAATAATTTTATCAAATATGATTTGGCCGTAATCAAGAAAACAGGTGTTCTTTTATTTCTTCTCTAGGTTGCAAAGTCCCACCAGACAATATGACAACATGAGTTTGATTTAACATATGTAAGTAGTAGTGTACAGTCGAATGTTTCTCATAAACTGTAATGCCCTAAAATCTAATTTTCGGGATGCCATATGGTGCTCCGAACTATAAGTAGTCCTGAGCTAATCCTGGCTGCTTTCTACGAAATCTAAATCTAAAAAATAGGGGAAATATGAATGTAAGATCATAATGAATACGGAAAAAGTGCCTGAACTATCTGAGTATGTCTGATAATACTGATCTCATTAGTCTAATAAAGTAAATACTGAAAATCTGAATGTTGAGACAAAATTTGAATACTAAATCTGGTAGTCCGACAAGCCTCTACTAACTGAAACTAGAGAGTCACTGGGATAGGCCTCAGCTGACTAAAACTATCTGAAATAAATACTAAAGTATCCGCTAATAGATTAAAAATATGAATAACTAAGTCCCCAAACTATGAGGACTCACCAACTATAGGAATGTAGATGAGATGCTCGAAAATCACTCACGCTGCTGAGACTGAGCACTTGAACCTACATTATGTGACAATGTAGCACATAGACATATATGTGGATCAGTACTTTGAGGATGTACTAAGTATATGGGGGTGAATGCAATAAGTAAACAATATCATCATAATTTATAAAACTATGCATGCTAAAGGTAAATGACTCACATGGCTTGAGTAATCTAAAAACTGAATATCATAAATCATAAACAATAAAACATATATTATGAATCTTGTGAGCCATTACCCTTAGCTATGAAATCTGTATTCTGTTCTTATTCTCAAATCATTTAGACTAAGTGAAAAGGTCTCACCTTTTTAAGTCTGAAAATTAAAAGCTGTAATTCTGTAACTGAAATCTCAAGTAAAATAATATCTGAGTAAGTTTGTGAGCCTTTACACATAGTTTCTAAAATCTGAAAAATACTTTATCTTTTATCTGAAGGTTTATCTATAGGGGAGGTTCTTCTAACCGACATAAACCATGTGAGTATTCATGGAGTCCAATATCTTTGTCCCCCTAAGAAGGAACATCCTCACGTTGGGGAGAGGAGTCATACTCTTGCTAGGAGTATAACCTACCTGAGTGATCACACATCTGTCATCCGCATAGAAGTGGGAATAATCTAATCCTACATTGGCACATAGTTCTAGGGTATGAAAACGTAGTAACGTACCCATCTCAGTGCTAAATACTACTCCCAATATCTATATGCTCATTCTGATGAAAATCCACTTTTAAAATAGTCTAATGGATTATAATGAAAACCAACTGAAATTCTGTAAGTTAAATCTGTAAAGTGGATTTCATATCTATTCTGAGACCAAAAGGCCAACTCTTTATCAATAATTTGAGAATGATCTTATCATAGGGTGATCAGAGCACAAACAATCTCGAAATAGCAATCTTTAATAAGGGCTTAATGAACCATGCATCAATCTCATATTAAAACATCTTAAAATTCATGCTTGATAATATGATACATTTACAATTCATCATAAAATCTGGAATTACTGCACTATGCATAACAATAGGAATATAATCATGTAATTCCACTTCTAAATCAATGAAAATCTCATGATCTTGTAAATAACAACAATGGGTATAAACCCTATCTACAATTTCATGGAAATCACATAAAATCAAATAAATTTTGTAATTAAAATCAAGTTTTGGGCACAAGGATGAAAGGAGTATCCTTGTTCATAACCCACATACCTCAATTGATGTACTAGATGCTAAAACTCGATTCTTGGGTCTATATTGATGCTTTGGAGATGACTTATTAGAGTTCTTGAATTGAGAATTCTCAATCTTGAATTGCCTTGGAGAATTAATGGAGAAATTTGGATTTCTTGGGGTGGAAGTTTGATGAACTAGGGTTTTCCTTGAGACAGATTTGATGAAATGTGGATGTAAAGTGCTTTGGAGTGGTTTAATTCATTATTTAGGACGGATTAGGGGATGGGATATTTACCAAAATTCCCCTCTTAAACTCATAAACGGAACTGAAAAATGACCTAAATCCCGACTTTTGGCCTTGGTGCAACGCCCCACTATCGCACCAAGCCACTGGAAAATGCCAACTGGGAATATTCATGGTGCTGTGATGCAGTGGTATCGCGTTGCCGCCTCGAATGGGACCTAAAAACTTGGTGCGATGCACCAATATCGTGGACCCTCAGTGGAATTGGAAAATTGGGGATTTGGCCCTCTCCGTGATGCGCCAATATCGTAGAGGGCCACTAGAAATTGACAAACGTTATTTAAACCTTCTCCGGGATGCGCTAATAACCTAAATGATGGTGTCTTACTACTGGAACTTGAAATAACCATAACTTCTTACTCGTTTATCGAATTTAGGCAAATCTTATATAGTTGGAAATATTATTCAATTTCCCACACAATGGGAAGTTTAAATCTGAAAAATTCTATGCGAAAAATACATTATCTATCTTGGAATCTTTTCTTTAACCTTCTAGGGACGAATTCAAGCTAGGTAAAGTATGGTGTGTTACAATATCTCCCCCTTGGGAATATTCATCCTCAAATATTGCTGATTAGACTAGGAATATTGAAGAATCTGAGGATACATAATGGTTATGCACAACTGAAATAAATTAGAAAACTGAATCTAAATCATTCTGAGCTTTTGAGAAATCTGTAAGTGCATGAATTTACATGAGGACAACAATATAGCTGAATGCATGATTAAAATAGAATGGGATTAAGGAAGAGTATTACCTTCGGCTAGATATGAGTTAGCAGAGAAAAGGTGAGGGTACTTGGCTCTCATATTTGCTTTTTCTTCCCAAGTAGCGCCCTCAATAGATTGATTCCGCCAAAGAACTTTGACCAAGAGAGCTTCTTTGTTCCTTAGTCTCCGGATCTGATGATCTAAAATCTCAACTGGAATCTTTTCATATGATAGGCTTTTCTGAATATCTGAGCTTTCTAAGGGAACTACAATAGTAGAGTCACCGATGCACTTCTTAAGCATAGAGACGTGGAATAGAGGATGAACGACTGACAAATCGGCAGGCAAATCAAGCTCATAAGCTACTTTCCCAACACGACTCATAATTCTATAAGGGCCAACATACTGAGGACTGAGCTTTCCTTTTTTACTGAATCTCTTCACTCCTTTCATGGGTGAAATCTTCAAATACACTAAATCTCTAACCTCAAACTTGAGGTCCCTTCTTCTCATATCTGCATTTGACTTCTGACGACTCTGGGATGTTTTTAATATTTCTCTAATCAACTTAACTTTCTCCATAGCTTTGAATACTGCATCGGGCCCAAGCAAAGTAGCCTCATCCACTTCAAACCAACCTATGGGTGATCTACATCTCCCCTCATATAAGCCTCAAATGGGGCCATCTGTATGTCAGAATGGTAACTGTTATTGTAAGCAAACTCAATCAATGGCAAATACTCATCCCAACTTCATTTGAAATCTAGAGCACATGCCCTTAACATATCTTCTAGAGTTTGGATGGTACTCTCTTCTTGACCATCTGTCTGAGGGTGGAAAGTTGAACTAAGATGGACTTGGGTACTAAGATCCTTCTGAAAGGCTCTCCAAAACTGGAAAGTAAACTGAGTACCCCTATCTGAGATGATAGACAAGGGAACTCCATGTAATCTGACTAACTCTCGGATATACAACTTAGCATAATCCTCAGCTGTATAGGACGTATGAACTGGTAAGAAATGCACTGACTTAGTCAATCTGTCTATAATAACACAAATCAAATCATGTTGACGATGCGAATGGGGTCAACCAGTCACAAAATCCATATTCACCTCTTCCCACTTTCAAGTGGGGATACCAAACTCTTGTAACGTACCACCAGGCCTTTGGTGTTCTACCTTAACCTATTGACAAGTTGCACACTTAGCTATGAATTCTGCTATATCTCTCTTCATACCACTCCACCAATAGATTTCTCGCAAGTCACGGTACATCTTGGTAGCACCTAGATGGATAGAATAATGCGCACCATGAGCTTTTGCCATAATCTGCTACCTCAAATCATCAATGCATGGCACACATAATCTACTCTGGTATCTCAACACGACATCTCACCCTTGGGAGAAAACCTCCACCTTTTGGTCTTTAACTGACTCCTTCAGTTTGACCAAACTAGAATCCATATCTTGCTTCTCCTTCACCTCCTAAACTAGGGAAGATTTGAAACTACTCTGAGCCCAAATATTTCCTTCAGCTGAATCAACCAACCTAACATCCAATCTAGCCAAATGATGAACTTCTCGAGCGAACTCTTTCTTATCATTTTACATATGAGCAACACTTTCCATAGACAGTCTACTAAGGGCATCTGCCACTACATTGGCCTTTCTCGGATGATACAACACACTCATGTCATAATCCTTTAACAACTCTAACCACCTTCTCTGCCAGAGATTCAACTCCCTATGAGTAAACACATACTACAAAAGTTTATGGTCCATGAACACATCAACATGTACACCATACAGATAGTGTCTCCAGATTTTTAAAGCAAACACCACAACAGCTAATTCTAGATCATGGGTTAGGTAATTATTCTTGTGAGGCTTAAAATGCCTAAAGGCATAGGCTATGACCTTACCTCTCTGCATCAACACACAAACCAAACCAACTCTAGAGGCATCATAATAAATAACAAAGTCATCTGTACCATCGTGCAATGCTAGAACTGGGGCTGAAGTGAGTCGAGTCTTCAACTCCTGAAAACTCTTCTCGCAAGAATCTGACCAAAGAAACTTATCTCTCTTTAGGGTCAGTCTAGACATAGAAGATGCAATAGATGAGAAATCCTCAACAAAACGTTTGTAATAACTAGCAAGACCCAAGAAACTCCTGATGTCTGACAGAGAGATAGGTCTAGGCTAATTTTTTATGACTTCTGTCTTTTGGGGATCAACTCTAATACCGTCAGTGGAGACAATGTGACTGAGAAATGCTATTGATCTTAGCCAAAATTCACACTTGCTGAATTTGGCAAACAATCGATGATCTCTAAGAGTTTGCAAGACAATTCTAAGATGATCTAAATAGTCATCCTCACTACGAAAGTACACAAGGATATCGTCTATGAATACTATGACAAAAATATCTAGATACTATTTGAACGCTACATTCATGAGGTCCATGAAAGCTGCTGGGGCATTGGTTAGCCCGAATGGCATGACTAGAAACTCAAGATGACCATAACGAGTTCTGAAAGCTGTCTTTGGAATATCACACTCTCTTACTTTAAGCTAATAATAACTGGATCTAAGGTCTATCTTTGAGAAATAACTTGCACCTTGAAGTTGATTAAACAGGTCATTATTTTTAGGAAGAGGATTTTTTTTAATCGTAACTTTATTCAGCTGGCGATAGTTAATGCATATTCGCAAAGAACCATCTTTTTTTCACACGAATAGGACGGGAGCGCCTCATGGAGAAATACTAGGCCTTATGAAACTTTTATCTAAAAGATTTTTGAGTTGCTCCTTCAACTCCTTAAGCTCTGCGGGAGCATACAATAAGGAGGGATAGAAATAGGATGAGTATCTGGAAGAAGGTCAATACCAAATTCTATCTCTCTATCGAGAGGTACCTTAGGAAGATCTTCTGGAAAACAATCAAGCAACTCATTGACCACTCGAACTGACTGAATTGTCGGATTCTCAGACTTAGTGTATTAAAATCAAACTAGATGGTAAATGCAACCTTTGGATATGAACTTTCTTGCCTTAAGATAAGATATGAAATGACTCTTGGGAGACACTGAATTATCTAACCACTCAAAAACTGGTTCATCTGGAAGCTGAAACTTCACCACTCGGGAGCGAAAATCTATAGAAGCATAATAGTAATGAAGCCAATCCATACCAAGAGTAAGATCAAAATCAACCATGTCTAACTCTATCAAGTATGCTAACATGACTTTATGAAGGACAGTGATAGGAGGCTTATTATAGATCTGTTTGGCAACAACTGACTCACCTACTAGGGTAGAAACCAAGAAAGGCTCAGGGATCTTTTTAGAACTTATCTCAAAATTCACAGCAACTAGCGGGGTCACATAAGAGAAACACGACCCAGGGTCTAACAACCCATAAATATCAAGATGAAAGACACGAAGCATACCAGTAAAACGTATGGCGAATCCTTCTGCTCCTAATAGGATGGTAAGGCATAGAACCAATTCTGGCACTGACCACCACCGATACTGGATGAGACGCCCTAAGAAGGGGCTGGGCGACCTAGAGAAGCTGGTGCACTATTAGCCTAAGTCTGGGGATGAACATCTCTATTTTTTCTGTCTAGCATGCAGGCACTCTTTGATTTTGTGACCCACCTATCCACAACCATAACAACCTTTCTAACCGCACAAATATTCACCTCCATGATTCTTACCATACTTATCACATTGGGGATAGGTAGGCTTCCCACTCACACTGTTTTAAGACCTGGATATAGAAGACTTACCCCACTGATCCTGCTGTAGAAGCACTGGTTAAAGAAGGTATGGGCATAGATGAATGATTCTGAAACTGCGAATGATTTCCTCCTCCATACCTATCCTGACATAATCAAACTGTCCTATTTTAGCCTTCTTATTTACTCTCTCTCTTTTCCTCATCTTCTCTACCTCAATCTGCTGAGCATGCATCATCAATCTAGGAAGATCCATATCTCCAATAAGCATAGCGGTCCTACAATCCTTAACTACCAGCCCAGACACACTGGTCACAAACTTACTCATGCTTGACCTAGGGTTAGCCATCTGTTCAGGGGCATACTTAGAGAACTGGTTGAACTTGAGACAATACTCTTTCACTATCATTGAGCCTTCTCTTAGATTTATAAACTCTTCTATCTTAGCTCTTTTTATCTTACATGGGAAAAACTTATCTAGAAATGCATCCTGAAATATTTACCAAGTCATGGGGGCTATATTCTCCCCTCTACTCTTTTTTCACATCACTACCCAATCATGTGCAACATTCTTCAGCATATAGGATGCCAACTTTGCACTCTCCTTTTTAGAAATATACATAATTTAGGTGATCTTCTTAATATCATCTAAATACAATTATGGGTCCTTACCTACCTTCGACCTAAAGAACTCCGGTGGGTTCATTCTCATAAAATCTTAGATTCTGGCTGCGGTTAAGTCTGCATATTTCTGAGTGGGACTACCGCCTGATGGTTTCCCTAAACATTAGCTGTCATAACTTTGGCTAGCGCCTGAAAGGAAGCCCAAAACTTCACATGTGACACATTCTCATTTAAAAGATCTGCGGGCTGAGGTGGATGGTTATCATTTCTGTGGGTGTTAGCTCGACGAAGAGGCATTTTATGTCATGTGAAAGCATGAGTTAGAAGTAGATAGAGACACTGAATGCACAATAGATCACGAAAGAAGAGATGATTTCCTAAAATGCTCCATAGCTTTTTTCTCATAGATATGACATACTTTACACCGATGATCAAGACTCTATGTAAAGGGGCTTGTCTGACTCCCTAGGACTCTCTAAACCTTAGGCTCTGATACTAAGTTTGTAACACCCTGAAATTTAATTCCCAAGAAGTCACACGATGCTCCAAACTACAAGTAGTCCTGAGCTAATCCTGGCTGCTTTCTACTAAATTTAATCTCAAAAATAGGGGAAATATGAATATAAGATCATAATGAATGCGGAAAAACTATCTGAACTATCTGAGTATGTCTGATAATACTGATCTCATCAGTCTAATAAAGCAAATATTGAAAATCTAAATGCTGAGATAAAATCTAAATACTAAATCTGGTAGTCCGACAAGCCTCTACTAACTGAAACTAGAGAGTCACTGGGACAGGACCCAACTGACTCAAACTATCTGAAATGAATGCTAAAGTATCTACTAATAGACTGAAAATCTAAATAACTAAGTCCTCAAACTATGAGGACTTACCAACTTCAAGAATGTAGATGAGATGCTCAAAAATCACTCACGCTTCTAAGACTAAGCACCTGAACCTACATTATGAGACAATATAGCACATAAACATATATATATGGATCAATACTTTGAGGATGTACTGAGTATGTGGGGTTAAATACAATAAGTAAATAATATCATCATAATTTATAAAACTATGTATGCTAAAGGTAAATGACTCACATGGCTTGAGTAATCTAAAAGCTGAATATCATAAATCATGAACAATAAAGCATATATTATGAATCTTGTGAGCCATTACCAATCTTGTGAGCCATTACCCTTAGTTCTGAAATCTGTATTCTGTTCTTATTCTCAAATCATATAGACTAAGTGAAAAGGGCTCACCTTTTAATGTCTGAAAACTAAAAGCTGTAATTCTGTAACTTAAATCTCAAGTAAAATAATATCTGAGTAAGCTTGTGAGCCTTTACACTTTGTTTCTAAAATATGAAAAATACTTTATATTTATTTGAAGGTTTATCTGTAACGGAGGTTCTTCTAACCGACATAAACCATGTGAGCATTCATGAAATCCAACATCTTTGTCCCCCTAAGAAGGAATATCCTCACGTTTGGGAGAGGAGTTATACTCTTGCTAGAGAGTATAACCTATATGAGTGATCACATATCTGTCATCCACGTAGAAGTGGGAATAATCTAAATCCTACATTGGCACATAGTTTTGGGGTATGAAACCGTAGTAACGTACCCATCTCGGTGCTAAATACTACTCCCAAAATAATATCTATATGCTCATTCTGATGAAAATCCACATTTAAAATAGTCTAATGGTTTATAATGAAAACCAACTGAAATTTTGTAAGTTAAATCTATAAAATGAATCTTTAAAGTGGATTTCATATCTATTCTGAGACCAAACGGCTAACTCTTTATCAATAATCTGAGAATGATCTTATCATAGTGTGCTCATAGAATAAACAATCTTGAAATAACAATCTTTAATAAGGGCTTAATGAACCATGCATCAATCTCATGTTAAAACATCTTAAAATTCATGCTTGATAATATGATAAATTTATAATTCATCATAAAATCTGGAAATTACTGCACTATGCATAACAATAGGAATATAATCATGTAATTCCACTTCTAAATCAATGAAAATCTCATAATATTGTAAATAACAACAATGGGTATAAACCCTATCTACAATTTCATGGAAATCACATAAAATCAAATAGCTTTTGTAATTAAAAGTAAGTTTTGGGCACAAAGATGAAAGGAGTATCCTTGTTCATAACCCCACATACCTCAATTGATGAACTAGATGCTAAAACCAAATCTTGGATCTCTATTGATGCTTTGGAGATGACTTCTTAGAGTTCTTGAATTAGGGATTCTCGATCTTGAATTACCTTGGAGAATTAATAGAGAAATTTGGATTTCTTGGGGAGGAAGTTTGATGAATAAGGGTTTTGCTTGAGAGAGATTTGATGAAAAGTGAATGTAAAGTGCTTTGGAGGGGTTTAATTCATTGTTTAGGATGGATTAGGGGCTGGGATATTTATCAAAATTCCCCTCTTAAACTCATTAACGGAACTAAAAAAATGACCTAGATCTTGACTTTTGGCCTTGGCGCGATGCGCCACTATCGCACCAAGCCACTGAAAAATGCCAACTGAGAATATGCATGGTGGTACGATAAGGTGGTATCACGTTGCCACGTCGGATGGGACCTAGAAACTTGGTGCGATGCACCAATATCGTAGACCCTCACTGAAATTGGACAATTGGGGATTTGGCCCTCTCCGCGATGTGCCAATATCGCGGAGGGCCACTGGAAATTGACAAACATTATTTAAACCTTCCCCGTGATGCGCTAATAATCTAAATGATGGTGTCTTACTACTGGAACTTAAAATAGCCATAACTTCTTACTCGGTTATTGGATTTAGACGAATCTTATATCGTTGAAAATCTTATTCAATTTTCCACAAAATGGGAATCTAAATCTGAAAAATTCTATGCGAAAAAATATTATCTATCTTGGAAGCTTTTCTTTAACCTTTTAGGGACGAATTCAAGCTAGGAAAAGTACGAGGTGTTACATAAACACTTTCGTGAGGGAATTTTGGGATGTAAAAATATGAAGTTCTAACAAACCTCAAAAAATATCTTTTCTCAAGTGAGCAAGAAATATGTCAGATACCCTCCTTGTTGCATGGAGAATTTTGGCCCTATCATTGATATTATTATTCTTCCATCACCATATTTATTTGGGTGCATCAGATACATTTTATATATTAGATCTATACGTATGTTACATAAGTATTTTTACGTATCTCTTTGTAGTTATGTAATTTTTAAAAGAATTTGTATAATCTATCTCTTATATTTTTTACTTAAGATACATTGAGATACACAAGTAAGAGAAATAGATGCATAATATATTCTAGCTATGTTATAAAAAGATACATTTTATAATTGAAGGAGATACATTTTTAATATAAAGAGATACATAACATATCTTTGTTTTATGTGATTCATATATACATATAATATGTATCTCTATTTTTATTCACATTACAAATATATGTTGTAATGTATCTCCTGTATTTTTATCTATCGATACATGGTTTAGTTGACTTATATATTTAATTAATGACTAATTGTATTTTTATAGTGTGAAATATGTCACTGATGAGATTCCACAATATCCCGTAAGGTTTGCTAGCACGTGCAATGCCAAGTTTCTAGAAGAGTCTGATTTTTTTCTATCAAAAGAAGTAATTGAGATGTTTAGTGACCAATATATTCATTTACAATTGTTGAAAAAAATAGAAAAAATTTAGAGAAGAAAGTACAGGAATGTTTCTGCAACATTAATGAGGAGAAGAATAGTTTAAAAATCAACATAATAGCTAATTACATATTTATGGGGGTCTCTGCCTATTAATATAGCATGATTTACTCCTAATTTATGTCAATATTCGTTATTTTCCTTATTTAGCGCGACAGATCTGTTTCAGAATATGTATCAGATGTTATGTATCTCTTGTATGCGAGTGTAACAGAAAAATTCCAATGTTTTTTTTAGAAATTATTCCAAGTGCTTTATATCTTTGAACATATCTATAAATCCGTATTCCAATATTATATTTTTGTTTGAAGTATGTTACATATATGTATGATTATTTCTATCATATACAAGTTTGTTACAACTCTACATATTTGACAGATACATATTTAGTTAGATCAATAACGTTTTGTCATCTTACATCTCAATGTACATTAAAACATAGAATAAAAAAGATTAGTTTAATAGATACATAGACATATGTTATATATATGTATGTGTAATTTTACACTACATTCTAAGAGATACAAATTAATATACCCGACCAGTCTATGAGATGCGTATTATAACAAAGAGATACAACTAATAAAAATAAAGAAATACATACTAATACTATCAAAATATTCTTTAAGATACATATGAATCAAAAGAGATAAAAGAATATAAAATAACAGATACTTATACAATATTCCACGAGAAAATTAATTCACTATTAGAGTGTGAGCTATGTTTTTAAGGATATTCCATTACCTCATATCATTACGGATAAGCAAAGAAGATGAGTTTCCATCAATAACGTATCGGGATTTAGTTCCTTTTTCTTATTTCGTCGATTTCAAGTTCTACAACAATGATCAAAATCAACTTTTTCCTGCTTTGATCAATTTCAAGCTCTGCCGCAATGGCATAAATTAATTTTTCGTACGTAACATGTTCGCCTACTACAATACTATCACTCTTATATCCCTCGTACTTGACATCAGTAATACAAATGTCGGAATGACGTAATAACAACGAAATATTCATTATGATTAGTTGATAAAGGAAAAATGATAGAAATAAAAAGGGAGAAGAAGAATGAATAGCAGAAAGAATAACTGAGAAGAAGAAGGACTATCCAAATTGAATATGGAGAATAATATTTCAAAAATCTTTCATAATTAACAATATAACCTTTTTATAGGGAATATATTGCTGTTAATTAAAAGATTTGGAGAGTTAATTGCTCATTAAATTCTTAATTTATGTTACCATGCTTAATTATAGGGATTTAGTTGGTTCTTAAAATGTATTATCACACTTGTATCTATTTGGATTATATGTATCTGAAAGTAAAAAAAATGGGATTTTATCAAAATTTTAGAAAAATTCGGGATAAGTTGTAAATATGTGAAACCTAGTTTGGATTTATGTAAATTTTACCTTTTTTTAAATTTTAAGTCCAATTGAGACTTCGACGGGGTGCCCCGAATTTGTTCAGAGTCCGATATATGCAAACAAACTATGTAACCACACTAAATTTGACGTGAATGCATTGACGAAGTCGGATTTTCAAAACAACATTGTTTTCACAAAGTTGACCCCCAAAATTTGAAAATACAATTTTTCAAATCGAGGGTCGAAATGAGATTTAAAATCCATAAAATCACACCAAATATGTTACCTCCCTAAAATCGATGTTTCAAATCTGCTGGTTAAGTCATATTTTCCATAGTAGGTTGTTTCGACCAAATGTAGGTCCTACACCTATATTTCCCTTTTTCTTAACTTTTCAACCGATAGGTCGAAATGAGCTCGGGTGCACCGGGACCCGAACCAAAGGTCTACCAAACCTAAAATTGATATGCTGAAGCTGATGGCGCAGTCTGTTCAACCATTCGTTGCATGGATCAAAATATATCCAGATAAGTCTAAAATAAGGCTCTCAAAGCCTTAAAAAATCACAATATTGCATAAATGGTATCAAAATACATCGAAAATTATGCCAATAACCCTCACACCCCAAATACCATAATGCAACTATGGAGAGAGGTAAAATAATCAAATCACACAAAATCACAAATTTCACATATTTCATCAAAATATTTAGGTCGTTGCATCATCCACCACTAAAAATCTAGTTCGTCCTTGAACTAAGGAAAAGAAATACCTGAATCAATGAAGAGTTGGGGATAGGAACTACGCATATCAGACTTAACCTCCCAAGTAGCCTCATCTATAGGTAGATGTGGCCACTGAACCTTAACCATAGGGATAACTCTAGACCGCGATCTCCTAACATCCCTAGCCAAAATGGAGATCGAATCCTAAACAAAGGACAACCGTTCATATGCTTAACCGACTCCTTACGAATGACATGAAACTTATCAGGAATATAGAGGTGAAGCATAGAAATATGAAAATTTGGATGAACAACTGATAAATCAGGGGGCAAAGCCAACTCATAAACCACATCACCAGCAGTCCAAAGAATCTCAAATGGATCAATATACCTAAGGCTAAGTTTGCCCCTCTTCCCAAACCTCATCACACCCTTCATGGGTGAAACTCGAAGGAAGACACTATCATTAACACTAAATCTCAAGGCACAAAGTCTATGATTAGCATAACACTTCTGCCTACTCTGATATGCTCTAAGTCTATCCTAAATGACCCATACTCTATCTAAAGACTCACGATGCAAGTCCGCACCTTGAGGTCCCACTTTTAAAGCATCAAACCAATCCACTGGAAAGCGATAATGCCTACCATAGAATACCTCAAAAGGAGCCATATCAATACTGAAATGGTAGCTATTATTTTATGCAAACTCTTCTAAAGCCAAATACTTATCCTACAGGCCACTAAAATCCATCACACACGCACAGAGCATATAACCTAAAACCTGAATAGTCCACTCTGACTAGCCATCCATCTGGGGTGAAGTATTGTGCTAAGATCAATCCGAGTATCCAACTTATCCTGAAAAGTTTCCTAAAAGTAAGATGTGAACACAAAACCTCAATCTGAAATAATGGACATCGACACACCATACAAATGCACAATCATATGAATGTAGATATGGGCCAACCCCTTAACATTGCATGAGACCTGAACTAAAATAAAATGAGTTGACTTATTCAATCAATCCACGATGACCCAAACACTGTTAACTAGTCACAAAGTCCATGATAATCCGTTCCCACATCCTCTCGGGAATGGGCAACCTCTGAAGCAATCCACCAGGTCTTATATGCTCGGACTTCACCTGCTAGTAACAAAGGCAACAACCTATAAAGTCTTCCATATCTCGCCTCATACCACCCTACCAGTAGTGTTATCTCAAATCATGATATGTCTTAGTCACACTTGAATAGATGGAATATCTAAAACAATGGGCATCTTCCAAGATCAACCTAATCTAATCACCCACTCTCGGTACACAAACTTGGCCCCTAATCCTCAAAACTCTATTTGAATCAAGTGTGGATTCCTTTGCCTCCCTACTCATTACAATATCTCGAATCAACCTCAATCCAATATCGTCAAACTGAGGAGCTCAAATATGCTCCATAAAAAATAATTTAGCCTCCACAAATGCCAAAACACGCCTAAGTGTTGAAATATCAAGCCTAATTATCTGGTTAGCTAAAGAATGAACCTCAAGGCCAAAGGCCTCTCTTGGATCAAAATATGCACCAAGCTTTCCATGCTAGTCGACTTCCAGCTCAAGGCATTTGCAACCATATTAGCCTTGCCCAGATGGTAGAGAATAGTCAAGTCATAATCCTTAAGAAACTCAAGCCAACAAAACTATCTCATAATAATAATTTGCTGGGCGAAGAAGTACTAAAGGCTACGGTGATCTGAGAAGATCTCACAATGGACTCCATACAAGTAGTGCCTCCACAAATTCAAGGCAAACACGACTGTGCATAACTTTAAATCATGGGTAGGATAATTCATGTCATGAGGCTTTAACTGACGAGACCCATAAGCAATTACCATGCCCTTCTGCATCAACACAACACCTAACCCAACCCCTGAAGCATCATAAAAGACAATACAATCCATGCCCTTCCTAGGTAAAGTATAGATAGGAGTTAAAGTCAACAAATCCTTGAGCTTTTGAAATCTTGCCTCACAAGCTTCGAACCACTGAAATGAAATCTTTTTCCGAGTCAGCTTAGTCAAAGAAGCTATAATAAAAAAGAAATCCTCAACAAAACACCGATAATAACCTACTAAGCCAACAAAACTCTGAATCTCAGTGGATAAAATAGGCCTAGACCAATCATAAACCACTGCAACCTTGGCTGGATCAACGATAATACCTTTCTTGGTCACCACTTGACCCCAAAAAAATAGACTCCAACCAAAACTAGCACTCAGAGAACTTGGCATACAACTTCTCATCCCTCAATCTCTGAAGCATAATCTGCAAATACTTTTCATGCTCAACCTCACTCTTGGAATACACCAAGAAATCATCTATAAATACAATAATGAAGGAGTCAAGATACAATTGAAAACACCCTATTCATCAACTCCATGAATGCGGCAGGGGCATTGGTCAACCCAAAG
Organism: Capsicum annuum; assembly: GCF_002878395.1. NCBI lineage: Eukaryota > Viridiplantae > Streptophyta > Magnoliopsida > Solanales > Solanaceae > Capsicum > Capsicum annuum. The sequence goes on along the minus strand of NC_061116.1, from coordinate 163,092,089 downwards.
GACACGACCAAGAACTCATAATGAACATATCGAATTCAAAAAGCTGTCTTCAAAATATCCGAAGCTCTAATCCTCAACTGGTGATAACCGAACCTCAAATCAATCTTTAAGAACACCACAACACCCTGAAGTTGATCAAATAAATTATTAATACGAGGAAGAGGATACTTGTTCTTAAATTTCACCATATTTAATTTCCAATAATCAATACACATCTGCATAAACCTATCCTTTTTCTTCACAAACAAGAAAGGCACACCCTAAGATCAAACACTAGGTTGGATAAATCCTTTATCCAACAACCCCTGAAACTGATCCTTCAGTTCTTTTAACTATGTTGGGGCCATCCTATAAGGAGGAATAGAAATGGGCTTAGTTCCTACTTAACAACAATAAAAAAATAATATCTCGATCCAAAGGCATATAGGCAAGTCCATAGGGAACATATCCATGAACTCACGAACAACATAGATGAAATCCAAGGAAGAAGGCGAAACAACACTAGTGCAATGAATATGAGCCAAATAAAATAATCATCCCCCTCTCAACAAATTTATGAGCCTGAACATAAGATATAATTCTATTAGGACCCAAATGAAGTGCACTCTTCCAAGCTATCCTTGGCACATCCAGTGAAGCTAAAGTCACAGTCTTGGTATAATAATCTAGGATAACATAATAAAGAGCCAACTAATCCATACCCAAAATAACAACGAAATCAATCATATCTAACATAAGCAAGTCTCTCAAAGTCTTACGCTCGAAAAAAGCTACAACATAAGATTGGTACACCCGATCCATCACTAAAGAATCATCTATTGGGGTAGATACATGAATAGATATAAAAAGAGTCTCACTAACAAAATTAAAACCCAAAGCAAAATGTATGGACACATAGGAGAAAGTCGATCCGAGATAAAATAATATAGAAATAGGTCCAAAAAAAAAACAAGAATAATACCTTTGAACACAACATTCGAAGCCTCTATCTTCGGTCTGGTTGGTATAACATAACACTGACCACGACCACCAGCTGCCTGGGTAGCCCTATGACTACCAACTGCCTGAGTGGCCCCATGGCTACCCCTATGAGCTCTACTACCTCTGCCTCTTGCACCTCTGGTAGTACCCATACCCCTCATAGATGAAATAAGAGTAGCCTGAATCACCCAGCGGGGACAGTCCCTGGCCATATGGCAAATTTTATCATACACACAGTAACCCTTATGACCAGTCTCAACAGGACAAGGTACAACTGGGCCTAAACAACCATAAAAAAATACTGTACTAGAAGATCCATCACCTAAACTTTGTAAATCTACCTACACTGGCCTATCCTAGTACCTTTACCATAAGAAACCTGACCTCTAAACCCACTAAAATGGTGCACCTTCTTGGCGCCTCCTAGTGATACCCGAAGAATGCCTTCTGTCATTTTCACATGATCCACAATGCTCTGAAAAGATGTTTTAAATATAATTATCTGAGTTGTAACAACTGAAGGAAGACATCCAAATCCTTCACAAACTTTTGTATATGCTCAGACTCAATGGAAATTCTATCATAGGAATATTTAGATAGGGTATGAAAACATGCCTCATACTCAACAACTGTCATGGAGCCCTGCTCCAAATGATCAAACTTGTCCCACACATGGTCTATCAAACTAAAAGGCATAAATTCTTAAGGAAAGCATTGATGAACTAATCCTAAGTCATCTTAGGAGAATCATGGGGTCTACAACTGACAAGCGACCTCCACCAATCTCTCCCTGTATCTTTCAACTAATAAGATATAGTATAAGCAACACTATCTATGCTGAAAGAGTGAAACACAACTCAGAAATAAAGTATGAAAGAACTTTGCTCGATAAAAAATAAAATGAGGGAAGTTTCCTAAAGACGTCTTCTAGCCTCTCAAAGATAGATACAGACGTCTATGTACCGATTTGCGAGACTTTATTAGACATTCAATTCTTACACTATTAGGACCAATAAAACCTGGATGCTCTGATACCAATTTGTCACGACCTAAAAACAAGGGTCATGATGGCCCTTGTCACGACAAATCTTAACAAATAAGCCTCTCACCCAAACTGAAACACATAGGGAAAATACATAAATTCCCCCAAGTTATGGCTTGTAGAATGAAGCCAAACCACATAGATATAATAAAAGCAGAAAGAATAAAATTAACACATGAATCCATAACTCCTAAAACTTGGTGTCAACGATACTACTAATACTATCTAGGAGTCAAATACATTAGAAAAAAACTCATAAAGAAATAATATATATCTCCTAAAAATAATAAAGACCTAACTAATACTGAATGATAGAGGTGAAATCCAGATGTATGAATGTCCAACCATTACCTTGAGTAATCTGAAGGCGCCTGAAATTAATCAGTTTAAGGCGCACCTAAACCTGAAGCTGCACCGAAAGGGTAAAGTAGGAATGAGTATGGTTCACTTGTACTCAGTAGGTATCATAGTCTGATTGAGAAAATTGGAAAATAAAGCATAAAAAATACACACTAAGGGCACGTCATCCGCAATAAAAAAATATCCCACAACGGTAGCCCACACCGCTTGCACTACCAGTTCTAATATATCATATATATTGCAACATCACAACATAACAGGACGCAAGTACATATTATATCACATATAAGTAGAACATATATATACAAGATCATCAAATATAAGTAAAAAAGATACAACAAATACATAGATGACAAGTCAATATGAAAATACAACACAGTGTAACGCAATAAAATAAGTGTAATGTATATGATGATGATGATGATGATGATGATGATGAATGAGGTCATCACACAGCCTTTGGGATCGTTGTACAATCTCCGTATACACCTATGGAACTAAAGGTAGAACCTATGAGGGGTTTGTCTACTCGTATACAATCCACATATCTCATATATCCTTTTTGGCACATCCCTTGGGAAAAGTTTTATAAGGTGTTACAATATCTCCACCTCAACACATCCCTTAGGGTGGGTTTTGAAAAAGTGTTGCCAGTGTTTCTCAGATGCTGTCATGGTGGTACCAATGTTTCATGAATGAGTATGATATGAGGATCTAATGCTCACAACCAATCACAAGGAGTATTTTCACAATAACCACATGATAGATTTCCACAACCAACCACATAATATATTTTCACAACCAACCACAATGATATATATCCACAACCATGTGAGTCAATATCCACTCATTGTTTCAATTTCATCCATGAATTTCCACATGTCTCATATGCCAATAAAGTATAAAAATAATCACAATACATCAATGGTACCATATTAAGCATCTTAACAACATAATACAATTATTCATATGTATTCAAGGCTATCAGTATCAAATAGCAACCCACACGGTCATAAATATCACATAATAACTCAATTTTGATAATTAGATCACATATCGGCCCCCATACAGGCATAACACATAAATAATTATTTTTTATGATTAGTTCCCACCCTTAACATGTATTTTGTACCATCATTTACTACCCAACCCAGTCTAAAAGTGTTAAGACATAACCTACCTCAAAAGTCAAAATCGATTCGCTACACTTTGAACCCACAACCTTAATTTCCACGAATAATTATGAACTTCTCTAAAAATATCAAATATAGAATCTACACATCAAAACAAAATCAACAACACCAATATTGATTACTTTTGATTTGAGGTCAAAACGAACCCCCAGAATGGATTTTTCAAGAAAGAAGGGCAAAATCATAAATTTACTCCAAAAACGTATTTTCTATATTTTTAGGAACTTACAACTGAAAAATCAAGTCAAATCGAGTAAAAACTGAGGTTCAAATTAAAGAAAATCCACTTTTAAGCTTTACAGGATAAAATCTTTAAAATTTAGATTAAAAATACGAATCAGAGTTGTTTTGAAGGTCAAATTGATGAAAAACTAGTAATTATAAGATTAAAATATTTTTCAAGTGAAAAGGAGTAAAATTTGGATTTAAAATCAAGCCCTAAGATTTTTGGGGGTTTGAAAAATTAATCAAGAAATTACTAAGAAAAGGGTGAATTCTTACCTTAAATCCGAAATAGAATCAAGAAACAGATGTTAATCAAGCTATCCAAGCTCCCACAAACTTCACTTCTAAGCTTCCACACTATTTTAGGGATTAACTCTCAAGAGACAAGATGAAAAATGAGCCCAAAAACTGCTATTAGTAGTGCAGATTTTCTGCACCAGCTATCGATAAAAAACTATTTTCTTTAATTTGAAGTCCAATTTGAACTTCGACGGGGTGCTCAGGATTCATTTGGAGTTTAATATATGCAAACAAATTATTTAACCTCACTAAATTCAATGTTCTTATTGCGCTGGCAAAGTTGTTTTTTCAAAAAAAGAAAATCATTTTCACAAAGTTGACCGCCGAAATCCAAAATTATAATTCTCTAAATCGAGGGTCGAAATGAGATTTAAAAGCTGTAAGATCACACAAAATATGTTACCACCCTAAAATCAACGTACCGAATCTGCTGGTGAAGTCAAATTTTTTATCTGAGGTTGTTTTGATCACATGTGGGTTCCATTTCCATATTTTTAATTTTTTGATCAATAGGTCGAAATGAGCTTGGGTGTGCTGGGACTCGAAACAAAGGTCTGACCAACCTAATATCGATATTCTGGAGCTTACGGCATAGTCCGTTTAGCCATCCATTGCACGGATCAAAAGATATCCACATAAGTCTAAAATAAAGCTCTTGAAGCCATAAAAAATCACAATATCGCATAAATCATACCAAAATGTATCGAGAATCATGAAAATCACCCTCACACCCCAACAATACCATGATGAAACTATGGGGAGGGGTAAAAATATCAAATTACACAAAATCATAAATTTCACATATTTCATTAAAATTTTCAGGTTGTTATAATATCATGCCAAAAAGTTAAATTTCTCTTTTGTTTAGTTAAAATGATTAGATAATTAACATATGCTTTCTCACATTTTATCCTAATTAATGATGTAGAAAATTGAAGGATGATCACTACAAAGCTAAAACACTTGGTCTTGGATTCAGAGAGCTGGATTTTGTCGTTGATCATCCATAAATAAAAAACTGGTTCTACTTGACGTCCCAACCGAATACATGTTGGAATGATGAAGTATATATTGTTGAAAGGACTTCACTATTATGGTGTTATGTATCTGTGCATATAATTAGTCTAATACATATGTAAATATATGTATTGGTTATTTTATGAATTGAATTGATGTGTTTATGTATCAGTTGAAGAGCTCTGACTTTCTATCTATCTTATATATTGCAATCAAGTAGCCACAATATGATATATTTTTCCAGTTATTTTCTATTTGTTTGTTGACATCCTTAACAATTTTATTACTTGTCATTTTGTGCAACATATTAATGTGATATTCTACCACCTGTGCAAGGATTCAAAGCAACAAACTATCGGCAAATACAAATACATCACTGCGAATTACTTGTTCAACATGAATCTAGATAATGCTTACCATAGGTATTATCCAAATATGGCTGACAAGATAGTTTCTATGCATGAGGACTATGCGCAATCATGTGTTGTTATCAGGCTTGAGAAATCAATAGCCAACATTATTAAAAGTTTCAACATTCCCGCTGAATTGCTTTGGCATCTAGTAGATGAGGTTTATGTACCCGTAAATATGAAGGAGAGTGTAACGTCCTAAAAATGGGTCTCGAGATGTTATATGATGCTCAAGACTACGAGTGACCTCAAGCTAACCCCATAAGACTTCTAGTAAATCTGAAACTCAAAATGGAGAAATATAAATATAAAATCAATACGGAAGTCTGTCTGATCTAAGCTGAAATTATCTGAACATAATATCTGAAATTATTAGACTCAAAAGTCTGGAAAATCAATACTAGAAATCTAAATTTTAACTAGCAGTTTGACAATCCTCTATTACTAACAACTAGAGAGCCACTGGGACAAGCCCCCAACTGACTCGAACTGACTGAAAATATTGAATCAACTACTATAATAAGCTATAAAATCTAAATAACTAGGTCTCCGATCAATGAGGATTCACCAACTGTCAGGATGTAGATGGAGATGCTCGAAATCACTCACGCTGCTGAAACTGAGCTGCTGAACCTACATTATTAAACAATGTAGCACATAGACGTACATGTGGATTAGTACTTCTAGAATGTACTGAGCATATGGGGGTGAATGCATAAGTAAAACAGTGAGGGACTATATATATTTTTTTCATAAATAATGCATGCTAAGTAATAATGACTCACTTAGAATTGAGTAATTGAAAGTTGTAATCATAAATCATGAATGAAAAAACTTACTATATGAATGCTGTGAGCCACCACACTTAGTTCTAAATCTGTACTTGAAATTTGTTTTCAAATTATACATGCTAAGTGTTAAAGGACTCATCTCTGTATCTATAATCTGAAAGCTGAAATCTAGTAGCTAATGTCTTACGCAAAACAATATCTAAATAAAATCATAAGTCCTTACACTTAGTTTCTAAAAGCATTTCTGTTATTTTTTACTCTTTTCTGTAGGGAGGTTCTTCTAACCGACATACACTATGTAAGCTATCATAGTGTTTGATAGTGCCCAAGTGCACACACAAGTGTATGTGGTCTACCAAGTAATAGAGTGACCTTCAAGAAAACTGAATATAGATCCCACTGAGACTTGATTTGACAACGATTTAATTTTAGTTTACCGTCTAGATTAATTTAGTGCAAAAGTAAACAAAAAGAGAATTTTGAATTATTTTGTAAATTAAAAATAAAATAAATAATGCGAAAAAATAAATTCTTAGAACAATCAATGGAGAAAAGCCCAGGGTTAAAGCACTCCGAATAATCATACTATGTTATTGAATTTAATTCGCGAATTTGCTTATCTTGGTTGTCGATTCATTGGGTTAATTGCATGATCATGGTTTTCCAACCTATAATCTTTTACCTAATATGGATATTACAACTACATTATTGATTGGGGATGTAATAATCCAATTAAATAAATTAAAGCTATCATCCTACGTATGAATCATGTAAGGCACCTAAGTACATCCCGATCCTAGATGCTAAGTTTAATTATTTATTTTATAAAAGAATAAAAATCCAAACTTTGTTTATTCCTATGTTCTATCTCCCTATTTCCTCTCCCTAGATTAAAAGATCGACAATATATATATTTTATGGGTGATCAGTCTATAAAATAATTAAAATAAGAATAAACAAACAACCAAATATGATAAGCAAAATTAAAGAATTTAATCTAAAAGAATAGTACTCATGTTCTTGGCTTTAACCTCGGAAGGAGGTTTTTAGCCATTAATATTCATAATCACGATCCAAATAATTGAATACATGATATAAAAAATTAAAAACTAAATAAAAAAATTAAAACCTAATAAACCGTGTAGCAGCTCCTCCATATTTTCTCCAAAAATAGTGTTAGCCGTGTACTTTGCAATAATGTGTCTTTATGGGCTATCTTTCAAGTGTGCGACTAAATCATTCAACGGTACGTAGTCAAATGTTAGAAAATTCATTTCTAATAAATAATGCAATTAAAAAGTTCGATACCCTTGTTCCAATTATTCCTTTGATTGGATCATTAGCTAAAGCACACTTTTGTACCTTATTAGGACATCCCATTAGTAAACCGGTTTGGTCCGATTTATCAGATTCTGATATTATTGACCGATTGGGGAGTATATGCAGAAATTTTTTTCATTATTTTAGCGGATCTTCCAAAAAAACGACTTTATATCGAATAAAGTATATACTTCGACTTTCTTGTGCTAGAACTTTAGCTTGGAAACACAAAAGTACTGTACGCACTTTTTTGAAAAGATCGGGCTCGGAATTATTGGAAGAATTCTTAACGTCGGAAGAACAAGTTCTTTCTTTGACCTTCCCACGAGCTTCGTCTAGTTTGTGGGGAGTATATAGAAGTCGGATTTGTTATTTGAATATTTTTTCTATCAACGATCTGGCTAATTATCAATGATTCATTCTTTGATTTTCTAAAAGATGAAGAGATCGAAAATTTTAACTATTCTGAAATGTTGATTGTAATAGTAATAAGGGGTAAATCAACTGAGTATTCAACTTTTTAAAGTCTTTCTAATTTCTATAAGAAAGGAACTGATGTATACATATGGAAAGCTGTGTGCAATGAACAGTGCAAGCACGGCTTGGGGAGGGATCTTTACTTGTTTATTTAATTTAAGATTAACATAGTTGTCCAGATGTTGTGGGAAATACATTATAATATATTATTCAATTCCCTAATCCAAAAAGGAAGTGGAGAAAAAAGATTCCCTTGAGCCCCCACTCACATGCCATGCACTTTGAATTGAAAATATGGTAAAGTCCAAGTGCGTCGGCAACTTTTTAAATTTGCTGTGCATGAAATATCAATGCAACACGTCTCTCAATGTATTAGGCACATCGATGTGGCGCATTGACTTCGCGTCGTCTCACTAAATTTGCGTTCAAAAATTTGGTTAAGTGTAGAACGTCTTATCCTTTGCTCATGCCTTTTATAGTGTATTTTCATTGAATTTTTGGCCTTTAAATCATCAATATATCACCGTATTTAATTCACAAAGCCTCCTAAAATATCACACACTACATATTAAAAATCAAAACAACACAATATTCTCAACAACAAATCAAAACAAGAGCTAAGATAAGGCAAATTCGCAATGAACTTCCACTTCTGACTCTTGACTTAATCAAATTAAATTTTGCACATATAAACAAGTTATTCCACTCATAATTATACCATTAAAATATTTGAAACAACTCAAAAACATTAGAATCCATCGAAATCAACTAGACACACACCTAGCTCAATCTAGTAAACTAACTTTCCGGGTTGAACTCTAAATTACTCAATTAAGCACAAAGTTGTTTAAAAAAATACTTTGGACTTTGTAAATACACACTTGAACACTTAAATGCTTATTTATATCAATATGAACTCATTAAGCACATGAATTTCTCCCAAAACAAGGCGAAATAAGCTAGAATAATGATACAAAAGTGTATAAAACTACCTCAGATCATCACCCCACACTTAAACTCTTGTTCATCCTCGAACAACTCTTTACCCTAAGCATAAAAATATGAGCTAATGCTAAACTTCTAATATAATAAAGACACTCAAGCTAGTACTACAATGATTACATAGAATGCAAGTTTCTACACAAAGCACGTTATTTACACAATTGAAAGCTTAAGATCACTACTCCGAAACATCTTAGCCTCAAAAATTGACTCACCTAAATAGAAAACTCATGCTTATCATTCAATTAAGAGCGTCATACAAATCACCCACATTCATCAAACATGTGTCCTCATAACAAGAGAGTTACCCATAATCACTCGCAATAATGTAATTTATGATATGATAGGTACAAGAATCAAATTTCACTCACTATAAAAAAGAACTCACAAGTTACACACAATGAACCATAGGCTTTCCCTTAGTGTAATGTTTCACTAATAGTTGAATGTAAAGCTTAGGATCAATTAGGACTTTTTCGGGTTGTAATGTAGGCTAAGGGATGGGTAGAAACTATATGGGAATAGTTAACCTCTCTAAGAGCTTTAATACACTATATTAAATATTTAAAATCATTCTTCAACAACCAATTTACACTTTTTCATCCACCCATACCTTTTATTTTTGCCCCATCTAATTTAAGCATTTTCACAAACACTTGGTGGACACATAGTTTACTACCACAAGAATCAATTTTTCTCCTTTTTCACAACCATGACAATATTTTTAGCATAAATTATATCACAATCATCCACCGCACATCAATTATACATCAATAACTATTACCTTGGGGCATCAATTTCACCCTTTTTCTTCTTTAATTTCTCAAACTCCTTACTAATTCATTTTTCTATTAAAGAACTTAGGAGATTTTTGGATCAAATTATGGTCTGTAAAAGAAGGGAATTAGGCTACATATGAGGTTTTTAAAGAAAAAGCTAAAGGCTCAATGGGGTTTAACTAGGATAATGCACAAGAATAGGCAAAAAGAAGGTAAAAAAATAAGGCTATCAAAATAAATGCCTAAATCATCTCCTAAACCCACATTCTTTATTTAACTTTACACACACACCGGGCAAGTTCTAGACATCACATGCAACAAGGAATGTATAAAAAACCTTACACACACATTGACTCCCAACAAACAATAGAATGAATTCAAATTTAAGCCAACAAATACAAGAGTCACAAACTTGAGCCTAAGAGTCTAAAAAAATAGCAATTCACACAATTCAACATGTTTTTACAAGCAAACCCACTTGCATCATGCAATCAAAAATAGCACCAACAAGAATATCTCACTTATTCTCACTTATTCCTAACCTAAAATTTTTAAATTGAGTTAAAATTTGAAAATTTTTCCGCCGCACACTTAAAAATCTACTTTGTCCCCAAAGAGAATTTAAAAGTAAAAAGATCGAAATACTCCCCGAGGCCTCTAGGCCTAGCTAATAGCATCTTCACACATAAAGAAGATCCATGGGACCCCACACTCAATCTTTGCCATGCTTCAAGTTAAAGTTTATAGTAGTCAGACTTTTCATTAACCCTCGACTCAACCAAAAATAATAACTACGTGAAATAAAAGAAACTGAGAAGCGCTTGATTTAGTGTCGCGGCACGACCCAACTCAACTCAACCATATTCCTTCACCCTTTTATCCCTTTTGAGAGCTATTTTTTTATTGTTTCAAACCTCTTTTACCTTTTAACATGTTGGGAATTGGTGGTTTCATCTTAGGCCGCTCAATCAGATAGTCGAAAGAGGTCTTTAGTGGCATAGACACCTCACACTTATCCTTTTCCAACATATTGATCATGCATAAATATTTATATAAGGTATTTTCAATGGGGACCTTGTAAACATCAAATACCATCTCTTCATCATCTACCCTCATCTTGAGCGTGCCTTCTTTAACATTAATTAAAGCCCCTCCGATTGCTAAGAATGAACTCCCCAAGATAATTGGTACCTGTTCGTCTGCCACAAAATCAAAAACAAAAAAGTTAGCAAGAATAACAAATTTACAAACCTTATTGAGGACATCCTTAATGATTCCATCCTAATATGCTATATCCATCTGCTAACTGTATCACCACTCGTGTCGCTTTAGGCTCTCCCAAGCCTAATTTTCTAAATAATTATAGGGGCATTAAATTTATGCGTGCCCCTATGTCACTCAATGCATAGACTTCTTTTCCCTCAATTTGAATAGGGATAGGAAACTTCCCTTGATCTTTTAATTTCTTAGGGATTTTCTATGTTATTACCGCACTACACTCTTCAGTAAGTGTTAATGCTCCTACCTCTTACAATTTTATTTTTTTAGCTACCACATCCCTCAAGTAATTTGCATACTTAGGCATACTTTGCAAAACATCTAGCAAAGGTAAGTTAATATAAAGATCTTTGAATGTGTCAATGAACTTTTTGAACAAATCATTCTTCTTCGCTTTTATGTACTTTTGAGGGAAGGGTAGTGGCAGCCTTATCTTCACTTCTTATTTAACAACTTTTTCCTTGAAGTATTAGACTTTCTTGAATTTTTAGCAACTCTATCGAAAACCTGTTGGGTCTCCACCTCAGTATCTACCTCTTTTGTTGCCTTGGGAGGTTCTTTATGAAGCTCTTTACCACTTCTCAAGGTGACTACCATGACTTGTTTTGGATTTACTATATCAACTGGCAAATCACCTTAAGGTCTTGTATTCAACGCTTGCTGTATCTGCCCAACCTGCAACTCTAAATTTCTCTGGGCCACTTGCTGATTTTATAATTCTGTCCTTTGACTGTTCATATCTACAATTAATTGTGTTTGACTCGCTAAGAGTTATTTTATCATCTCTTCCATGTTGTTCATTGACTTATTTGACTGGGCCTGTGGCTGTGGGGCTTTGCATGACTGATTTGGTGGCTGAGTTTGCCACTTCATGTTGTAGGCATTATCATAATTTAGCCTTTGAGCATTGCCTAAATACATGACTGATTTTAGATTTGAAGCACACATGATAGCCGCATGACCACTAGTTTTGAATACTTTACTCCAACTTACAGTTTGTTGGATGGCATTGACTGTGGCTGCAGGTTGTGTTTCTCCCAACTTTAAGCTGCTAAATGTTCTGTTAATCAAATTCTGCAATACAGAAACCTGTGTTGATAAAGCTGTGAATTGGTCCATCTCTAACATACCCACAATTCTTTTTGTGGCACTTCTAGAATCTGAATACCACTCTAGATTTCCTTGTGCTATGCAGTTCAGCAATGTGTACAACTCATCATAAGTTAGCTCCAATGCTTGACCACCTGCGGCTGAATCTAGCAAAATCTTTGTATTGTGATCAAGAGCTTCTACAAAAGTATGAGCAAGTACCTTATTCGACTGTTCATGGTGTGGACAATCTCAAAGAAGGGCCTTGAAGCATTCCCAAGCATGATATAAATTTTTATTAGGCTTTCATTTGAAACTCACTATCTCACTGCGAAGTTTTACAGTCTTGCCTGATGGAAAAAATTTGATGAGGAACATTCTGACTAAGTTATCCCATATTGTGATTGAACTGTCCGGCTGTGAATTTAACCAACTTTTAGCTTCCCCAAAAAGTGAATAGGAGAAGAGTGTCAGCCTCACATAATCTGGAGTTACCCTGGTTGGAGTAAATGTATCTGTAAGCTCAATAAAGGTCTGCAAGTGGACTTATGGATCCTCGTGTGAAAGACCTGCAAACTTTCCACTGCTAATAAGAAGCTGCACCATATTGTATTTCAACTCAAAATTTCCCCCAACTGCCAGTCTTTGAATTGGGGAAGTCAAGTTTGTTGGAAGTAGGACTTCCACTTCCCTAACTTTCCTGCCAGCTGCTTGTTGTTCAGCCATAGGAACAATGTTATCTTGGTCTTCTTGGAATTATGGAATTCTGGGGAGAAGGATTGCTTCTCTCCTTTATTGATGGTAAAGTTTCTTAGGTTCAGAACTTGGTTCAACCAAGTCATGATCCCTTGCCAGCTTTCTACTTTGAAAACCTATTTCCTACAAAACCAAAACCAAGACCAAGCGTAAAAACACCAAATGAATCTAAAAGTAAAATTAAAATAAATAATTACTAAATAACAAGTCCCCGACAATGGTGTCAAAAACTTGACAGCGCCCAAGCATACACGCAAGTGTACGTGGTCTACCAAGTAACATAGTGACCTTTAAGAAAATCGAATATCGATCCCACTGAGACTTGATTGACAACGATTTAATTTTTAGTTCACCATCTAGATTAATTTAGTGCCAAAGTAAACAAAAAGAGAATTTTGAATTATTTTGTAAATTAAAAATAAAATAAATAACGCAGAAAAATAAATTCTTGGAACAATCAATAGAGAAAAGCCTAGGGTTAAAGTTCTCCGAACAATCATAGTATGTTATTGAATTTAATTCGCTAATTTGCTTATCTTGGTTATTGATTCGTAGGGTTAATTGAATGATCATGGTTTCCCAACCTATAATCTTTTACCTAATATAGATATTACAATTACATCGTTGAGTGGGGATGTAATAATCTAATTGATTGAATTAAAGCTATCATCCTACGTATGAATCAAGTATGGTATCTAAGTACATCCCTATCCTAGATGTTAAGTTTAATTCTTTATTTTATACAAGAATAAAAACTCAAACTTTATTTATTCTCATGTTCTATCTCCTTATTCCCTCTCCCGAGATCAAAAGGTCGACAATATATGTATTTTATGGGTGATCAGTCCATAAAATAATTAAAACATGAATAAATAAACAACCAAATATGATAAGCAAAATTAAAGAATTTAATCCAAAACAATAATGCTCATGTTCTAGGCTTTAACCCCAGAAGGAGGTTTTTAGCCATTAATATTCATAATCACGATCCAAATAATTAAATACATGATATGAAAAATTAAAGACTAAACAAAAAAAAAATAAAACCTAATAAATCGTGTTGCAGTTCCTCCGTATTTTCTCCAAAAATAGTGTCAGCCGTGTACTGTGCAATAACGTGTCCAAGACTTCTCCAACTTTTTATAGTTGTCCAGCTGTTGTGGGAAATATATTATAATATATTATTTAATTCTCTAATCCAAAAAGGAAGTGGAGAAAAAAGATCCCCTTAAGCCCCCAATCACGTGCCATGCACTTTGAATTGAAAATATGGTAAAGTCCAAGTGTGTCGGCAACTTTTTAAATTTACTGTGCATGAAATATCATCGCGACATATTGCTAAACACGTTGGGAACATTGATGCGGTGCGTTGACTTTACGTCATCTTATTGGAATTTGCGTTAAAAAATCTGATTAAGTGTAAAGCGTTCTATCCTTTGTCCATGACTTTTGTAGTGTATTTCAAATAAACTTTAGGCCTTTAAATCATCAATATATTACTATATTTAATTCACAAAGACTCCTACAATATCACACACCACATATTAAAAATTAAAACAACATAATATTCTTATTAACAAATCAAAACAAGAGCTAAGACAAAGCAAATTGCAATGATCTTTCACTTATTATTTCGACTGTTGACTTAATCAAATTAAAATTTTCACATTACAAACAAGTTATTCCACTCATAATTACACCATTAAAATATTTTAGAACAAATCAAACGCATTAGATTCCACTGAAATCAACTAGACACACCTAGCTCAAGCTAGTAAAACTAGCTTTTCGGGTTGAACTCTAAATTACTCAACTAAGCACAAAGTTGTTTAAAAAAATATGTTAGACATTGTAAATACACACTTGGACACTTAAATGCTTGTTTATCTCAATATGAACACGTTAAGCACACGAATTGCTCTCAAAATAAGGTGAAATAAGCTAGAATAATGATATAAAAGTGTGTAAAACCACCTCAGATCAGTGTTCAACGTCTACTTCCCTTATAGGAAAAATCTCATGTTGGGGAGTGGTGTCATACTCTTGCCAAGGAGTATAACCTAAGATAAGTGATCATATCTGTAACTGTCATCCATATAGAAATGAGAATAATCTAATAATCTGAACTTATGTTGGGTCGTAGTTCTAGGGCATGCACACATACCCAACTCAGTTCTAAATACCCTTTAATCTGTATGCTCATTTTGTAGGAAATTCACTTTTATAACTATTATAAGGGTAATAATGAAAACCACTTGTGTATCTGTTTACTGTAAACTATAATTAAAACTATAAAGTGGATTCCATATTTAAGCTAAGATCAAAAGATCAAATCTTGACCAAATTCTAAAAATAACTAATCATGGGGGTGCTTAAAGCATTGTCATTCTTGAAATAACAATGTTCAACTAGGGCTTAATAACCAATGCATCAAATTCATGTCAAATCATCATAAAGTTCATGCTTAAAAATGAAAGTATTGATGATTCAATTCTAAATCTGGAAATTAATGCCATACATATAAAAATACGAAAGTAGACATGCAATTCAATATCTAAATTACTTGTAATCTCATAGTCTTCAAATAGTGGTGAGTGGGTATAAACCCTAAACTAAAATTCATAAAATTTCATGATAAAAAATAACTTTAAAACTATTTTTGGGCATAAGGATGAACGAATTATCCTTGTTCATAACCCCACATACCTTATTTGATGAATAGATGAAGAAGCTTGAACTTTGAGTTCCTATTTGTTCTCTTGAGGATTGTTTCTTGAGGATCTTGAATTGAGAATCTTGAATCTTGGGTTATCTTGGAAAAAGAATGGTGGAATTTGGATTTCATAAGGTTTGAAATTTGAAGTTCTAGGGTTTCTTGGAGAGTAATTTGATGAATTATGAGTGTATTAGGTTTAGAATAGGTTTAATCTAGTGTTTTTCATGATTTGGGGGCTTGGGAAAAGACTAAATTACCCTTTGGAAAAATAAGTTTGAAATTGGAAATCCTAATTTTGCACTGTAGCATGACACAGCGCCATCATGGTAGCTTACTGGAAAAGGACAAGTGCCATTTTGGGCTTTAGCGTGATGCAGTACTATTGCATTGCATCACTGGAAAAGGACGAGTGCGATTTTGAGATTTGGCGCGATGCGGCGTTTGCTCCACCACAATTTCTGGTAGACACTGGCCAATCGTGGTGAGCTACTGGAAAGGGATGAACGAGATTTTGTACTTCACCACGACGTGGTGCTGTCGCCTTGGCCTACTGTTTCTCTTTAAAAGTGCCATAACTTCTCAACCGAGTATCAGATTTAAGCAAGATTGGTATCATTGGAAAGCTGATTCTATTATCTACAACTTGATGGGTCTATAGATGGAAAATTATACATGTATCAAGAGTTATACATTTTTAAAGTTGACCCTTGACACACTAGAAGCTAAATGGGACTAAGAAAAGTATGGGGTATTACAATATCTCTCCCTTGGGAACATTCATCCTTGAATGAGACTAGTTAAATTGAGAATACTAAGGAACTGAGACTATATAATAGCATGCACAACTGAAACAAAGCTGCATGACTAAATCTAAAACATAATGTGCAACTGGATTAATCTGTAAATGGATAACTTGATTTAAAGATAATCACATGGCTGAAACTGAGATTGGAAAAGATCTGCATTAAGAAAGACTGACCTTAGGATGAATCTGAGTATGTGGAGAAGAGGTGAGGATACTTGGTATGCATGTATGCTTCTGCTTCCCAAGTAGCACCCTCAATGGACTAATTTTACCACAGAACTTTGACCAAGGGAACTTTTTATTCCTTAGTCTACGGATCTGATGATCAAGAATATCTACTGGAAGTTCTTTGTATGAAAGGCTATTCTAAATGTCTGTTATTTATCGAGGAACTAAAATAGCTGAATCGTCCATTCACTTCTTTAATAAAGATACATGGAACACTGGGTGAACTGATGACAGTCTAAAAAAAGCTCAAGCTCAAACGCTACCTTCCCCATTCGACTCAAAATTCTGTAGGGACCCACATATTAGGGACTAAGCTTCCCTTTTTTGCCAAATCTCTTCACCCCCTTCATGGTAAAACCTTCAAATATATTAGATCATCTACTTCAAACTCAAGATCTCTCTTCTTATGTCTGCATAAGATTTCTGAAGACTCTGAGCTGCTCTCAATCTCTCTCAAATCAACTAAAATTTCTTCATGGCTTCAAACACCATATCTGGCCCAATCAGAGTAGCCTCACCCACTTTGAACCAACTGACAGGTGATCTACATCTCTGCCTATACAGAGCCTCAAACGGGGCCATCTAAATACTTGACTGGTAACTGTTATTGTAGGTGAACTCGCTCAATGATAAGTGGTCATCCCAACTACCTTTAAAATTAAGAACACATGCCCTCAACATATCCTCTAGGTCTGAATGATCCTCTGCCTTACCATATGTCTGTGGGTGAAAATTTGAACTGAGATGAACTTGGGTACCAAGACCCTTCTAAAAGGCTTTCTAAAACTAAGAGGTAAACTGAGTACAGTAGGAGCTAAATGGGAATAAGAAAAGTACGGGGTATTACAGAGTGTTTCGCTAGGTGTTGGCTATAATAAGACTCAAGGAAAGACACATACAAATTTATGACTCACTAACAACTTCAAGACATAGAGAACTATCACCTGAGATTTATATGTTGGCAGTGGTGTTGCCAACTTACTTGGCAGACAATAAATTTTTGGAGCAAACTAAATGTACAGACTAGTCCAATTTGAAAACATACAAGGATAAAATGAGCCGAGGCACCCAGGTTGTGAACCAACATCTCATTGAGGTTAAATATGTCTAACTAATTGCACAACAAGCAACTGGTTTTCATGACCCGAGGCTACCCCCTAGTCGCGATACTAGTGATTTCAGTCACAAGTGGTGCAGCTAACCCATGAGCTAGTACCTGCTGTAATCATTGAATGAAATAGCAATAGTATATATGTGTGGACGATAAACTGTTAAATATAATACTAATATGAATACTGAAAATATGGTTCAACCACAAGTATGAAATATTTAATGAAATACAGAAATCTAACTATCAATTTAAAATAACTGATAATACTGAAAAAGATTGATAAGCTGAAAAACTGTCTAACTAACTATCTAATTGTATGATTTCCTAAAAATCCTCTAAATGACTGAGGAGTTGATAGTACCAGACCCCAACAAACTCTGATTGACTGAATATAAAGAACAACTAAAATTACTGGAATAAGCAATCATATCCTGATGGATGAGGACTAACCACTACTGCTGCTGGGTATGCTGAGCTGTCTAGGAGAAGTCGGGAAACTGAGCGTCTGAACCATGTTATAAGACAACATAGCACAAAGAAGCGTATACGATCAGTACTTTGAATGTACTGGTATATGAGATGAGATCTGGCTGAAATACATGGGGTACTATGCAAATGAGATAAGGACTAACTGAGCAAAATGACATAACTAAGCATGAATGCATGAAAATTGTAATATCTGAGAATGCCAAACCAAATATATACATATTTCTAAAATAATTTGTAAATTGAAAGGCTGAAATATATATAACAGAATAACTATAAATTTGTATGCTTTGGTCAAGTAAACCGGACTGAATAAATACTAAATACTGTACTGAGACTATGAGAGGTATTATATAACTAACATGCCCCAATCTGAGATAGTTGGGGTCCAACCTATAACCCCAATTGGAGGGGTGTTAGTAACGTGCCATGGGTACTAACAGTTGTTATGTGGATCCACTAATCTGATGTCTTAAAGGAATAGAGAGTCAGTCCTAAACTGGTGGGTAAACCCTAAGAGAGTGTCAGTCCTAAACTGGTGGGTGACATCTCATAATCCTATGCTAGCTGCATGGTTCTGGAACTTAGGGATTGCTACTAAGGACCCAGTCCTACCTAGCGGGTGAGCCCTATCCCTAGATTCGCTCGATGAAATCCTACTCCCAACTAAAAGACACTGAAATACTAACTGGTGCATGCACTGATAACTGATATGCTCAGGTTATGGTGTTCTAAAAATAATAGTGCATACGGATTCTGAGGTAATTATAAACATATAAACTGATAAGTCTCAACATGATCATGGTGTTCTAAATATGCTATTAAAACCATGGTCTGACCGACTTGTCACTTGATAATGGAAATCATGTAAAACACATAGGTATTGGGTGTTCATAACCTGCCAGCACTGAATAATTATAAAGAAAACTTGAAATACTGTAGTGTGTAATCATGGTTCAAAGATCCCAAAACATAGACATTTCATCAAATATGTGAGAATCATGAACTTAAACATCAGAGTATTTTAAACATGAGAATTAAGCAACATGAAGTTCATTTGGAAAGACATGGGAAGTTGAAATTCATAGCATGAGGAATTCAAATATGGCATGGGATCATACATGGACTGAGTTGCATTTAAATTATCACGAAAGCATGAATTAAACCCATCTTAAGCAATATATGATAAAATAATGATAGAAAGATCCATTTTTTAAATGAAAAAAGGGTTTTTTGGCTCCATGGGTGAAAGGTACCCATGGGTGGACACCCCACATACCTTAAGCTTTTAATTTAAAAGGAGAAATGGAATTTTTGATGCTTTATTGAAGGTTTTTGAACTTCGGAAACTTTAATTATTGATTTCTTAAGAAAAAGGAATTGAATTTGGGTTCTTGGGGAAGGGAATGGCTTTCTTGGGAGGAAAATTGTAGAAGAAGGGAAAAATTATGCCCTAACTAATGCCCAAGTCATGTTATGGGTGATTGGATTGAGGGGGAAAAGAACCAATTGCCTCTCTGTCATTTAAATTTAAAAGTAGACGTGACATGCTTACCATAATGCAGTCTTTCGCAGTCATTCATTTCCTCTACCGCAACGCGGTCTGCATGACATTGGGACTAATGCCGCGTCACAGGATTATCACGGTAACCCAATGCTTTCGTGATCCAAACATTCCCCAACCCTTGTTCCAAAAATATAAAACTCTTTTGAGATACACTTCTTACATCCCCAAACTTGACTTAACTCAAAAACCAACATCCCAGTGTCGGGAAGATCAAATTAAAAATCCTCAAAGTTTAGGGGTCTTGAAAATGACTAAGTCCCCAACACTTAGTGAATTTTTTAGGCCTTAAGCCCCTTATGCATGCAACTAAGAGCTGAATCAAACTAAGAATAGTAAGGGGTATTACAATATCTCCCCCTTGTGAAAATTTGTCCTCAAATAAGACTGATTAGACTAAGAATACTAAACTAAGAAAACTGAGATCGCATACTGAACATGAAAGATTTGGAACATTATTACATAACTGAGTCTGAAGCATGATACATGAACTGAACTAATTTCCTGATTGCATGCAATGACATAAGATTGATTATATAGCTGGAACTAAGAATGGGAAAGAGTCAATCTAAGGAAAACTGTTACCTCAAGCTGAGAATGAGATTGGAGAAAAGATTAGGGTACTTAGTGTGCATATATTCTTCTGCTTCCCAAGTAGCTCTCTCAACAGACTGATTTCGGCATAGAACTTTAACCAAGGGAACTTATTTATTCCCCAACCTACAAATCTAATGGTCATGGATCTCAATTGGGACTTTTTCAAAAGAAAGGCTATCCTGAACACCTATACTTTCTAAAGGAATAACAACAGCTGAATCGCTAATACATTATTTAACAAAAAAACATGAAACACCGGGTGGACTGAAGCCAAATTTACAGGAAACTCTAGCTCATAAGCTATTTTCCCAAAATGGTTTCAGATTATATAAGGACCAATATATCGAGGAATGATCTTTCCCTTTTTACTAAATATCTTCCCTCCATTTATGGGAGAGATTTTCAAATAGACTAAATAACCAACATCAAACTCAACGTCTCTTCTCCTCACATCTGTATAAGATTTTTGACAGCTTTGGGCTATCTTCAGCCTTTCCCAAATTAACTAAACTTTCTCCATTGCCTCAAACACTGAATTTGGCCCTATCAAAGAAGCCTCACTAGCTTCAAACCAACCATAGGAGATCTACATATCCTCCCATAGAGAGCCTCAAATGGAGCCATCTGAATACTGGAGCTATAGCTGTTATTGTAAGTGGTCATTCCAACTACCTTTAAAGTCAATAAAAAATACCCTCAACCTGTCTTCTAAGGTCTAAATAGTCCTCTCTTCCCGACCATTTATATGAGGATGAAAAGATGTACTGAGATGAACTTACATACCAAGACCCTTATAAAAGGCCTTCAAAAAGTAAGAGGTAAATTGAGTACCTCTATCTAATATGATAGACAACAAAATTCTATGCAACTTAAACAACTCCTTAATATAAAGCCTGGCATAATCCTCAGTTGAGTACGAAGTATACTGGCAATAAATGAGCTAATTTGGTTATTTTATCTATAATGACCCATGTCGTATCATGCTGACGATGTGTACGAGGCAATCCTATCACAAAATCCATAATCACCACTTCCCACTTCCAAGTAGGGATACTGAACTCCTATAGTGTACCACTAGGTCTCTAGTGCTCAACTTTAATGTGTTGACAATTTAAACATTTAGCCACAAACTTTGTAATATCCCCTTCATACCATTCAACCAATAGAATTCTCGTAAATTATGGTACATCTTAGTGGCTTCTAGGTGAATAGAATACCACGCACTATGCGCTTCCACAAGTATTCGCTATCTCAAACCATCAACACACGGAACACATAACCTACCCTGACAGCGAAGCACACCATCTCCCCCTTGGTAGAAAATCTATACTTTCTGATCTCTAACGGCTTCCTTCAATCTAAACAAACTGGGATCCTTATCTTGCTTCTCCTTCACTTCGACAACCAAAGAAGATTCCAAACTATTCTGAACCCATACACTACCCTCATCTGAATCCACCAATCGCACCCCTAATCTAGCAAGCTGATGAATCTCCCTAACTAACTGCTTCTTATCATCTTCTACATGAGAAATACTGCCACTACATTGGCCTTACCCGGATGATATAACACATTCATATCATAATGTTTTAACAACTCAATCCACCTTCTCTAATAAAAATTCAAATTTTTCTATGAGAACAAATACTACAAACTTTTGCGATCTGTGAACACATCAACATGGACCCCATAGAGATAATGTCTCCAAATTTTCAAGGTAAAAACAATAACTGCCAACTCAAGATCATAGGTAGGATAATTTTTCTAATAGGGATTAAGCTGTCTAGAGACATAGGCTATGACCTTACCTCCCTGCATCAATACACAACCTATACCAACTCTGGAAGCATCATAATAAACTATAAATCTGTTAGAACCACCTGACAAAGTCAAGAGTGGGGAAAACGTGAGTCGAGTCTTCAATTCCTAAAAACTCTTCTCGCAAGAATCTGACCACTAAAATTTGACTTTTGTCTGAGTCAATCAAAACATGGGGGATGAAATAGAAGAGAGCTCTTTAACGAACCATCTATAATAGCTAGCGAAACCTAAGAAACTCCTAATATCTGATGAAGAGATGGATCTGGGCCAATTTCTCACTACTTTAGTCTTTTGAGGGTCAACTCGAATACCATCAATGGAAATAATATGGACAAGGAAAGCTACTGATCTTAGCCTAAACTCACAATTTTTGAACTTGGCGGACAACTGATGAGTTCTACAGGTCTGCAATACAATTCTCAGATGGTCTGCATGATTATTTTCAATACAGGAATAGACAAGAATATCATCAATGAAGACTATGAGAAAAATATCCAAGTATTGCTTGAACACTCTATTCATCAAGTCCATGAAATTTGTAGGGGCATTCGTTAGTCCAAAAGACATAACTAGAAATTCAAAGTGACCATAGTTAGTTCTAAAAGCTATCTTCAAAATGTCACATTATCTGTCTTTAAGCTAATAATAGCTGAATCTGAGCTCCATCTTACAGAAGTAACTGACACCCTAAAGTTGGTCAAACAGGTCATCAATCTTGGGGAGTGGATACTTATTCTTGATTGTGACTTTGTTCAACTGACGGTAATCGATGCACATTCTAAGAGAACCATCTTTCTTATGCACGAAAAGGACTGGAGCGCCCTATGAGGGAACACTAGGGCTAATGAATCCCTTATCTAATAGATTTTTCAATTGTTCTTTCAATTCCCTAAGCTAAGCTAGAACTATTCTGTAGGGAGAAATAGAGATAGGCTGCGTATCTGGAAGGAGATATATTCCAAAGTCAATTTCCCTTTTGGGAGGAACTTTGGGAAGGTCTTTAGGGAACACATCTGGAAATTCCCTTACTACTGAAACTGACTCAACACTTGGAGTCTCATAACTAGAGTCCTTTACTCGAACAAGATGGTAAATACACCCTTTAGATATCATTTTTCTTACCTTAAGGTAAGAAATAATCTGACCCCTAAGCACAGAGGTACTACCCCTCCATTCAATGACTAGCTCATTAGGAAACTAAAACTGAATAACTCTATTTCTTTATCAACCGAGGCAAAAAATGAGTGGAGCCAATCCATGTCGAGAATGAAATCAAAATAAGTCATCTCTAACTCTACCAGATCTTTTATGGGGATTTTCTAAGATACTATGACCGGATAATTTCTGTATACTTATCCGGCTATAACAGATTTGCCCACTGAGGTAGACACTTAGAAAGGTTTTGCAAAAGATTTAGGACTGATGCCAAAATTGTCTGCTATATAGAGGGTTATAAAGTAGGGTGAAGCTCTGTGATCTAATAAATCATAAACATGGAGATGAAAGACCTGCAACGTACCCATAACTACATTAGGAGAACTTTCCTGATCCTACTGGGTCTAGAGGGCATATAACCTATTCTGAAACTGCCCACTGGTTGTGCTGGAAGTGGCACCCTACTGAGTTAGGCGACCGACTGGAGCTGATGAAAGATTGGATTGACCCTGATGGTGCAAATCTTTTCCCCTCTGATCAACTACTCGAGACTCTCAAATCTTATGGCCTGGCTTTCCACATCTAAAGCATACATTACTATCATATCTATACTCATCCTAAAAATTCCTACCACATCTCTGGCAAAGCAAATTAATGCGACCACTGTTCACACTACCTTGGGAATTAGAGCCTGGCACCCTATCCCGACTATATCCCCTAAACTTAAGAACTGGAACACTAGCTAAAGATAAAGCTGGGGATGAAAATTTCTGATGGAATAAAGAATGGTTACCACCTTCTAACCTTGGCTGGGGAAAGTTAAAACTACCTGTTCTTGCCCTCTTATTCTCTCTCTTTTTCTCCTTAATCTTCTTTGCCTCAATCTGCTGGGCATGAACCATAAGTCTAGATAAGTCCATCTCCTTAATCAACATGGCAATCCTACACTTCTTGAACAGACTATTACCTACACTAGACACGGACTTACTCATTCTAGACCTATTGTCTGCAACCATAGTAGGAGCATACCTCACCAACTGAGAAAACTTAAGTGAGTCCTCCTTCACACTCATGCCACCCTTCTTTAAGTTAATTAACTCCTTAATCTTAGCCTTCCTTAAATCTAATAGGAAGAACCTATCTAGAAAATCCATGGTAAATTCCTCCCTCATAATAGGCAAATTTCTCCCACTCAACAGGCCCTGTATCAACACCATAATCCTTCTTCTACTGCTTAAACTAGGTGTGAGCTATATCCTACAACTGATATATAGCTAACTTTACACTCTTACTCGAAGTGAAACCCATAATTTCTGTCACCTTTTGAACCATATCAAGAAACTCCTGTGGATCCTCTTCAGACTTGGATCCCAAAAATAAAGCGGATTCATTAAGGTAAAATCTCAAATCCTAACTTTAATTATATTTGCCAATGAATTGGCTAGGGCAATATCTAACTGGTTGGTCCGAGCAGCTACTGAATGGAATAAGGTAGTAAAAGCAGCTCTAAAATCGACATGAGAGATATGTTCATTCAGGGGATCTTCCTGAACATGCAGAGGTGCAGGCCGGTTCCCATTCCTTCTTTCATTATTTTTTCTGGTAGGCATGGTCTGTAAACGGAATGAAGGATGACTAAAATAGATTTTAAATAGATCTCATAATCATTCTCAGAATATGAATACTAAAAGAAGGGAAACTTTTCCTAAAACATCTCGTAGCCTCTTGTCCATAAGTGAGGCGCGCTTCACACCCATGCCCAAGACTCTACTCAATGCAACTTTTAGATACCCTAGGACACTGTAAAACCTTAGGTTCTGATATTAATTTTTTTCATGACCCAAGGATACCCCCTAGTCTCGACAATAGTATTTTTGGTCACAAATAGCTGCAAGCTAACCCATGAGCTGGTACCTAATGTAAGCACTGAATGAATAGCAATAGTATTCATGTGCAGATGATAAAATGCTAAATGTAATACTAATCTGAATACTAAAAGTATGGTTCAAACACAAGTCTGAATTATGTGATGAAATACTAAAATATAGCTGTCAATTTAAAACAACTGATAATACTGAAAAGATCGATAAGCTAAAAACTGTCTAATTGTCTGATTGCCTAAAAATCCTCAAATTTATTAAGGAGTTAATGGGAAAAGCCCCCAACTAACTCCGACTGACTGAATATAAAGAACTACTGAAATAACTGGAATAAGTAATCATGTCCTCGATGAATAAGGACTCATAACTACTGCTACTGGGTATACTGAGCTATCTAGGAGCGGTCGAGAAACTGAGCATTTGAACCTATGTTATAAGACAACATAGAGCAAAGAAGAGTATGCGATCACTACTTTGAATGTACTGGTAAATGAGATGGGATCTGGCTAAAATGTATGGGGTGCTATGCACATGAGATAAGGACTAACTGAACAACAGAAAATAACTGAGCATGAATGGATGAAAATAGTAATATCTAAGAATGCAAGACCAAGTATATACATATTCTAAAATAATCTGTAAACTGAAAGACTAAAATCTGTATAACTGAATAGCTGTATTCTTTGGTCAAGCAAACCTGATTGAATATATACTGAATAATGTACTGAGACTGTAGGAGGTATCATATAACTGACATTCTCCAATCTGAGCTAATTGTGGTCCAACCTGTAACCTAGTTGAAAGGGTGTTAGTACCGTGCCACGAGTACTAACACTGGCTGTGTGGATCCACTAATCTAATTTCCCTAAGGACTAACGAGTCATTCCTAAACTGGTGGGTGACCCCTAAGAGATTTTCAGTCCTAAACTAGCGGGTGACATCTCACAATCCTACGCTGGCTACGTAGTTCTAGAACTTAGGGACTGCTACTAAGGACCTAGTCCTAACTGCCGGGTGAGCCCCCATACCTAGGTTCACTTGGTACTAAATCCTACTCCTAATTGAAAGACACTAAAATACTAACTGGTGCATGCACTGATAACTGATTAGCTCAGGTCATGGTATTCTTAAAATAATAGTGCATACGGATTCTGAGTTAATTATAAGCATATAAACTGATAATTCTCAACATGATCATGGTGTTATGAATATGATATTAAAACCATGGTTTGACCGACTTGTCACTTGAAAATGGAAATCATGTAAAACACATAGGTATCGGGTGTTCATAACCCGCCAGCACTGAATGATTATAAATAAAACTTGAAATACTGTAGTATGTAATCATGGTTCAAAAAACCCAAAATATAGATATTTCATCAAACATGTGAGAATTATGAACTTGAACATAAGAGTATTTTAAACATAAGAATTCAACAACATGAAGTTCACTTGGCTAAGACATGGGAAGCTAAAATTCATAGCATGAGTAATTCAAATCTGGCATGGGATCATACATGGACTGAGTTGCATTTAAATAATCATGAAAACATGAATTAAATCCATCTTAAGCATTATAATATATAATAATAAAAGAAAAATCTATTCTTTAATTGAAAAGAGGGTTTTTTGGGCTTCTTTGGTTAAAGGGACCCATGGATGACCACCTCACTTACCTTAAGCTTTTAACTTGAAAAGAGAAATGCTATTCTTGATGCTTTCTTGAAGGTTTTTGAACTTGAGGAACTTGAATTCTCGATTTCTTAGGGAAAAGGAATTGAATTTGTGTTCTTAGGGGAAAGGAAATGGCTTTCTTGGGAGGAAAATTGGAGAAGAAGCCCAAAATTATGCCCAAGTCATATTATGAATGATTGGATTGAGGGGGAAATACCCAATTGACCCTCTATCATATAAACTCGAAACTAGACGTAACAATCTTACTGAGATATGGTCTTATCGCGGTCATTCATTTCCCGCACCGTGATGGTCTGCATGACATCAGACTAATACCGCATCGCGGTAAACCACTAGTTTCATGAGCCAAACATGCCCCAAACCTTGTCTAAAAAATCTAAAACTCCTCCGAGACATACTTCTTGCATTCCTGAATATGACTAACTCAAAAACCAATATCTCGGGGTTGGGATGATTGAATTAAAAATCCTCAAATATTAGGGATCTTGAAAGAAACTAAGTCCCCAACACTTAGTGAAATTTTTAGGCCGTAAGACCCTTATGTATGCAACTAAGAGCTGAATAGAACTAAGAATACTACAGGGTATTACAGTGGTAGCCTATAAGTATCAGTTAAAAATATTATATCTATACAACGCGTACAACTTTATACTATTTGTAACACCTCAAAAATTCTATCCAAGATCAGAACCATGCTTCATGTCCATGTATCAACAAAGCTTTATGCTTTTATAGTATGTGAAGTAATTTAGACATGTATTAAGGCCACAAGTAACTCCTAATTCATAGCCAAGTCAAAACCTTTCGTACCGATTGACTTTTCGTGAAGTATCTTCCTATAGTCAACTTCAAACGAGTATAACTCCTATATTCCGAAGTGATTTTAATCCCAAAACACACTAAACTTCAAATAATTGAATTATCTTACCAATGCATTTAGTTTTGACTTAGTCTGATATTGGAGTATAATGTTATGCTCTATTTACCAAAAGGTATCTGTCTCCAGAGTGTGACGACTCGGGTGATACACCGTCGTGCCAATGATGACCTGTCTGGACAAACTGTCAGTATTAAGTAGTAAAACTAAGATTTGGTCATTTTTAATGGTTTGAGTAATGGTTGGTCAAGAGAGTGACGATACCTCACCCAAACCATGAGTTGGGGTTGTTCTGCGCTGTTATAATAGTTTCAAAGGATTTTTTGGTCTTTTTCTACTCTTTAAACACCAAAATCACGTCGTTTAAGCTATCCTAAGGCTGAAATATACATATAAAATGCCCAAAATTTCCCATTAACTCAAAATTCAATCAATACATAGAGAGAAAACAGAGAAAGATGCATTTTTATTCTCCCAAGGAAAAAATTAGGGTTCTTGATCTTCAAGTTCAAATCCTCCAAATTTTAGTTCAAGAATTAAAATAATCAGGTATGTGGTTATTCAATGATGATATCTTTTCATCCTCATTCTCAAATTATGATTTTGTTCATGAATTTTATAATTTTTTTTATAAACTAGGGTTTTTATCTAATTATGATTTCAAGCTTAAATTCAGTCTCCCATGATATATTTTTCATTAATGAGCATGTTTTAATATTTATTCATGATTTGTTAGGGCCGTATTATATCATTCAAGTTATTATTAAGTCTATGCACAATTTACATGATATTAGTTAAGATTTCAAGCATATGATCAAGCTATATAAGATGTATCTGTTTCCAAGACTATGAAGCACTATTTATCATGATTCGATGAATTACAGTCTATATTAATTTGATATGATATGTTTACCATGAAATTTATTATCTTTAAATACTTGTCATTTTATAGCTCCCTAGTATATTGATATTTAGTATTTTGGACTTTTGTTATGAAATTTCTTGTTATATTTAGATTATAGAATTTCAACTATTACTTGAATTCTTTGGAGATGGCAGGTTATGAACACTCGATGACTTAGGATATCATGCATTGTCAGTTAAACACTTATCCTTCAGTTTTTGTGAGAGAATGCTTCCAGATAAGTACTTATACGTCAGTGTCTAAACATCACTATTATTGAGCTATTCCGTATATTAGCTTATATTTTGTTGAAAGTAGTACTTAGCACCGAGTGGACACATAGATGAAGGCTCACCTATCAGTTAGGCTGAGACTTTTAGTAGAATTTCCTAAGTCCCAAAACTACGGTGCAACCATAGGTTTTAAAGGGTCACCCATCAGACTAGGCTTGACACCTTAGTCCTTTTGGACATCGATTTAGTAGTACCACATCAGATCAACCTTTATACCCTAACAAGTAATATTGGTCCTTTTTGGGTGGGGTTTATACATCAGACTACATCTTTAAATTACATGGTTATATGCCGTTTAACAGTAACTCCCACAGACCAACTCAGTTATTACATGACCTTGTAATCAATTTATTCAGTATAGTATTGATCAGTTACATATTTATTTACTTGGTTATTGCATCAGTTCCCATCCCACAGTTTCGGACCTAGTACTTATACATGACCCTCAGTTTAGTTTTACTTTCTTTTATATTATGAATTTTTAAACTATCACTGCACATCAATATATATGTATTTTATATAGGGTCGTTCCACTACAATTCAGCTCCATGCATCCAATTTGTAATCAAGTTCATCTCTTTATTTTTTAGTTATTATTTAGAAAAATTTTATTGAAAAATTCAGCATTAACTTGAGGTTTAATATAATAGTTATGTTTCTACTGATTCTCAGTTTACAAATATTTTTAGCTCACAATTTAGACATCTCACTACGCCTCTCAGCTTTTGCATATAGACATATTTTAAATGCACATTTCAGCAAATGGCTTATGTCCTCAATTTCAAAGTATATTTTAAGTATTTTTATGACTAGTGCATATCTCACATACTCAGTACATTCCAAAGTACTGATTCCTGATACCTCATTTTTGCCCTTCATAAATAGATGTAATTATGAGTTTCTTCAATTTTAAATAAAATTACAACATTTATTTTATCTAGATAAAATTTTTTCAAAATATTATCTAGATAATTTTGCCATTTTAAGTAGTGATTATATATTTCGTATTCATATATATAAAATCATATAATTTTTTTACTTAAATAATTATTTTACGGAATATCGAATTTTAATCGAGGGTTATCTTTAAACTTAATTCAAATGGTTAAATTTTTTGACTTACATCTAATTTGTTCTTGAAAATAATTTATTTTAAAAAATATTTGTTTAATTTTACTAAACCAAGAAACTCGAAATTAAATCGATATATAATTCGTATCAAATTTTGATTCAATCTAGTCGACTCATTGAATTTGGCCATAATTAAAATCAGTTGGGCCATAGCTGGAATACAGTTGACTAATTGATTCTCAATTGGCCAAATTTAAATAAGATAGGCTAATTTCAATCTAATTTTGATTATCTGATAAATAGCCTAAACTACACAACCCGACTCCCTTTTTACCCGCTCCACTAATATTCCAATACCCAGCCACCGCCACAGCCCAAAAAAAATAACAAATAAACCATTCTGGCTGCACTGACCCAACCCACTTCCTTAATCCCCTTCTCTCTTCCCTTAGACTAGCAAAGAATAAAACAATACAACCACAATTAGCAAATGATGGTAACAACAAAGTATACAACTCTGACCCGACCCTCATCCGACCTCAACCCAAAATTTCCCTCTTTCTGCTCAAATACTCATTCTCCCCTTTCAATTTTCACACATTACGTGCCCTCCTTCCCCTAACCCCTATGCAGATTTATATGCTGCAAGGGTCTTGAAACTTCTGGAAAAATACTTAGTTGGCTCAACCAATGTTCAAAATTCATAAATTTGTGGGAAACAGTATGAATTCATACATATTTGTGCGAATTCAATTGGCTCTTAGGATAATTCCTTTTTTCTAAATTTCTATTGGAAAACCTATTTGAATTTCTTCAAAAATTCAAAATTAGTATAAGGATGAGGTGTAAATCCGATTCTTAATCTAAATTCGAAAATATCCTTATTGAAAAATTCCAAAATTACCCCAATTTCCCCTTTTCCCACATCGGTGGACTCCAAATAATTCAGCCCCATCCTTTTCTATAAACACTACCACTATTTTTGTAGAATTGAAAGGCTTAGAGGTGAATATCTTTGAGCAAAAAATCTTTAATATTTTTCTTTTCAAAATTTGGCCAAGCAAGTTCTTTGGTCAATTGAAATTTTAATCGAAATTCTTATATGACTCTTTTGAGCCTAGAATTTTGACTAGCGGTGGTGGCAAGGATTTTTCGGCAGTGGTTAAGGTTCCAGTGGTAACTCGTTGTTCCATTTTACCGCCCCGAGAATGGTTAATTCTCAATTTTTCTCTTTTATCCCATCATCATAGTTGTAGTACTATTTGGTTCTTAAATTTTTAGCTTATGGTGGGATTGTTTGGTGTTGATTGCTTTGATGTCTGAAGGATTTGTTTATGATGGTTATTATTATATCATCTATTGAATCAACATGCCTATTGTAGTTATTTCTATCATGATCAAAACCAGGGCCTGGCCGTGATGGGTATCTTAAGTCCCATGTGGATCGAAGATCACCCCCTTCACCTAACCTAACCAGCATAATAACCACGGGAGTCAGATAAATTTTAAACATATAACAAGATATGAGAAATGAGACTAACAATAGCTTATGAAATGTCTAAGCCATTCATAACCACAACACATTAAACCAACACACCCAAGTCCACAGTAATCCACAAAGCCTCTAAAATCTAATGCCAATAAAATATCGGGACATGCCCCTAACAATAACCAAAATCCAAGTCTAACAAAGCCTATGACATAGAGTAAAAACACCATAAAATGGATGCCTTTCAAACAATGGAAGCTCACCACTTCAATCTTAACTCATGAACCACTTGAACACCTGGCCTCTTTGGAAGAAAAAGAAGAAGAAACTCCAATCCCTGTATCACATGGGGATACAACGTCTGTAGATGGTTAGTGGTTTTAGCGCTAGTATATAACTTGAGGATAGAGGAATAAAATAATTCCATCAATAAAACCAAGTGAAATCATCGTATGCAATCACATGGATATATATATATATATATTAGGCCGGGATAGGGAACAAGGCTTAGCATGAACTTTGAAAATATTAACCTAGGTTGTCTAGCATAACCATCATAAAATAAGACGCCCATGGGCTATATGGGTCCAGATGTCTCCTAGCTAAAAGGGCACCAATGCGTGTAGCTGCACAAACCAAAGAGGGGACTCGAACCTCCCAACATAATCAAGGTGACTTAGAATCAATGTTTATAATATGGGGGAATCAAACCTACCATTTATATATTTATTCGGGGGACTCAAACCTCTCGGTCATATAGATGCCCACACCGGCTAGCGTGGTTTCCAGTGTTAGTCCTTCGGACTCCACTTTCACGGTTCGGCTACACATTCCTCTTTAAAGCCAATTTAAAATATTCTTTACACATACACACAACCATTAGTCCAATTAATTACCAAATTTATCCCGTTAGTATCGTCATACCAACCCCACTTGCAAGCGTATTGATGTGCTATAGAAATATAACACTTTTGATGCTTAAAACGAGGAAAATATGCTATTTTTTGGCCCTTTTGATAGGTATGAATAATTTTGGGTATGTTTTGTAGGAAACCATGATTTGGATGATAAGTTCATGAAAATGGTGAATAAAGGTGTTTTGGACACTTTTGGAGCAATTATGGATGATTGGGATGTTTTTCACCTTGATCGTGATAAATGCATGTTTGAGATTCTAAGTAGAGTTGAAAAACTATCTCTCGACACCTACTAAGTCAACCCAAGGACAACATGTTGACCTGCAGACCTCATATAGACAAAGAGGGTACCAGAAAATCTAAAATCCTGAGAGCTGACTTACATGAAATTTCCTATCCGATACATTCGGTTGGTACCTGCGCTCGGAGCAGATCGCAGGTATAGGAAGTGGGTGGCCACCGACCCTGTTTTCTCCTATTTAGTCTAGGCTTTGTTTTTAGGGTTTTCTCTTGTAGTATAAATTCCCTTTATGTACTTTTTAGTAGAGGTTACACACTTTTAACACTTAGAAACATATTTTAATTTCAAGATCCATTTTTGATCTTGGGATTTCATTGTATTGAATTTGAATGATTATTTAGTTTATGGTTGTGGTTTTTTTTAATCTTATCATTGTGATTTCATCGTTGCTTTACATCATGAATGTTATTGATTTCTTCACAATCATGAATGGCTAAAACCCATCGCTAGGGTTTTGGAAACCCTGGAAAATTAGCAAAGTAGGGGAAGTGCGATTGTTGATAGGAACCAATACCCATGGCATGCATTGCTTTATCTGTGATATGATTGATTTATTAATGGGTACACACATTAGGATCTTGTCTAGATATTACTACTTTCTCTAAAAAAAGGGTAGTAACTAGGAAAAATATAGAGGCAACAATAATTTGGGAGTTAATAGTCAATCCGTTGCAACAGAATGGTATATATGAATGATTATTAGTTTTCATCTAATAAAGTAAGACTCAAAAGGTGATAGTTAACTAGGACCAGGGTAAGGGTTAGTAACGCAAAACCCTACGACTCAATAGGAAAAGGATGAAATCCTCCTAGTCATCCAAAAGACTGTAGGAGGTACATACCTTATCGGTTCTGCATGCGAGGTATTGGGTTGGTTAAACAACGCAAGATAAACCTAAGGAGTTGAGATGCCAAGGGGAACACAATCCTAGTGTTCACTTATGACTGATTTTTAACCAAGTTAATATTGTTCTGTGTTCGAGACAACTACAAACAAATCCGTCTATTTACCTTCCTATTTTGCCCATAGTCTGTAACCACTGAGATATGTCAAACCACTTGTTCACTTGGGATTTGATTCCAACCTTAGTTGGGTAACTATATCTTAACAACAATCGTACCATCATATAAAAGGAGGTATTTCTTGGACGTCATCAAGAAAATAGAGCCGTTGTCGGGGAGCATGGTGTTGATTTGTAGATTGAGGTTATTGAAGTTTTTGGGTTTTTAGTTTTTCTTTTTGTTCTTAGTTGGGTATACGATGGTTGTATTTCTATCACACGAAGTAGAGGCAATCCTTTACTCCCAGTGAATCTGAATCCAGAGAGGATCCTACAAACACCTGGTAAGATGTTTGAGCCAAAAAGAGGTGATAATCTTGAAGGGATTCATGATATTGTGCCTCCTACCGAAAGGGTACAAGATATTGTTAATCGACAAGCTAGTGAGATT
This sequence comes from Capsicum annuum, assembly GCF_002878395.1. Classification (NCBI taxonomy): domain Eukaryota; kingdom Viridiplantae; phylum Streptophyta; class Magnoliopsida; order Solanales; family Solanaceae; genus Capsicum; species Capsicum annuum. The sequence goes on along the minus strand of NC_061116.1, from coordinate 163,057,707 downwards.
TTAGCTCAAACTGATGCTAAAAGGAGAGCAGTAGAAGAAGCTTAGAGAATAGCTAGGAATGCAGATCTAGTAGAATAGAGACAAGCAGTTGATCACCAAGCAACACTTGGTGGGAATCAAAATAGAGCTAGAGGTGACTATGTTCAATTTACCCCAGCATATAAATATGTGCTGCCATTTATCGATGATGAGGAAAATATGGGATATGTTGAGCCGACAGAGACTGGAGACACAGTACCTTCTATTTTTTCCCCAGGCATCAAATTTGACATTATGAGTGACACGATCCAACTTCTAAATTTAAAGGGTGTGTTTGTAGGATTGCCTACTAATGATGCAAACTTCCATCTTTCAAATTTCCTTGGGATCTGTAACTCATATAACAACCTAGGGGTAAATCAAAAAGCACTTAGATTGAGGCTCTTCCCCTTCTCACTTATAGAAGAAGCATCTTTATAGTTAGGGGAATTGCCAAGAGGCTCAATCACGACTTGGAATGAGTTGCACAGGAAATTCTTAAATAGGTTCTTTCCCCCATTAAGGATGTTCCAGTTTAAGAACTAGATATATAATTTCAAGAAGCTGCAGTCAGAATCTATGCACGAGGCTTGGTTTAGGTTTAAGAAGAAGCTAACTTGATACCCAATCATCAGTATTCAGGGAAACACTTATCAGAGATATTCAAAAGAAACCTGAAAATCATCTCCAAAGCCATAGCAGACACCATCTCTGGAGGAGCTTTTATGATACTACATTGCGAGGCAGCTTCAGAGATATTAGATTAGATCTCACTCACTAACCGAGGGTGGTAAAATTTATAGGTTGAGAAGGGATTTGGTACTTATGCTATTGATAACGCTCAATCTACAGCTCTCGTGGGAGTGTAAAGCGGTCGTTAGCAAATATAGAACCCAACCTGGGTTGGGTATCGATCCCACAGAGAATAGCTTGGCCAACAAGCAAGAGAAATTACTAGACTTTTAGTGCAAGTCTCGTAGGAAAGGGGGGATTGTAGTATGTAACCAAAACAAGAATGTAAGAACTGAAAATAGCAAAATAAAGAGAGATTGTCACGTGTGTTGTAAACAATGAGAATTGAGGCGTTGGGGTTATGTCCACCTTCTGAGGTATACGTCTCTATTGGCTATGAGTGTGTAGAGTCTTGACATGTAATTGCTTATAGAGAATTGTAGTCGATGGTAAATCCAAGCGTCTCTCGACCTAAACAAGGACTATTTCACTTTAACTCTCTCGAGCTTAAAGCGTGACTAACGGTACGAATTCTCCAAGAAGTTAGTCCAGGTACGGCACTAGCTTTTTAATAGGAAAGGGTGTCCTACTACCTTGACATTATCTCTTTTCCAGACAAATAACTTTTCTCTCGAACAAGTCAGATGTTAGACTGGCGTTGGTCTATGCGTCTTCTTTTCTAGACAAATAACCTTTCTCTCGAACAGGTTAGATGTTAGAATGGCGTGTTCTTGTGTTTGAACCGCAAAGAATGTAGATTTAAGATGAAGAGAATAATGATATAAGCAATATACTTGTCTTGAACTCACAAACTCATAGCTATAGATAGTAACTCATTCGGCTTCCATAACCCCAACTAAGAGATTTAGTTACCCATGAATGCGAAGGATATCACGTTTTGCATGGTGGATGGCGTGAATAGTAGGTGTTTGGCGTGTGGTTTTAGTGATTCCGTAGCAAGTAACGATTCTCTTGTTGTGGAATTTAAGAGTAGAAGAATGAAGAATTGAGAATGGGTTGTAGGAAGATGTCTTAATTGTAAGGAGATGAATGAATTGTCAGAATGTCTCCCCCCCCCTTTTTAAAATCTCTAACATGATAGGGTATTTATAATACTCCTATCCTACTCCTACTAAACTAATAAAATAAATAACCAAATCCTAATATACTAATGAAATCCTTGACCCAATTGTACTAGGGTAAGGTTACAAAATTATAATCCAAATAGAATGATGAAACACATAACCTAATTGCACTAGGTTAATGTATTATGGCAAAAATCCAGCTTTGTGTCTGTAAGTCCCAAAGTCTTCAGAAATGCTGTTTTAGCCCGGGACAGATTTTCCATGCAGCAGATTTAGTCCTTTATGCGTCCAGCTCCTTTCCATCTCGTTTGTGAGCTTTCTTTTGCGTCAAGTAAGCCATAAATTGCTGTATTTTGCATCATTTATACCTGAAACTTTCCTAATCACATTTGTTAGCTCATTTACAGGAAAAAGGACTAAAAGTGTACGAAATAGATAATTAGTTCTCGAAACTAGGCTAAAATATGGGCAAAATATATTGATATAGGCGCGTAATTTCGCCTATCATCAGCTATTGGTGCCTCCTATGACCAGAGATCAGCTGATAATGTATTAGCACAAGAAATTGCATTACAAAGGACTGATTTAGGGGTGCTAGCAAAGTAGTTTGCATCAACGAGTTTTGAGAATATGAATACAGTAGAAACACAGAGATCAACTTCCAAAGTATATAAGTCTAATGGAAGAGAAAGCTAATTATCTGGATCATCAGATAACGGGTTTCCTTGCCCAAGGGCAAGGGAACCAAGGTCGAAACTATTATGATAGGTACAAAGACTGCAGCAGATATCGATATGGTGATTGGAGGAATAAGGATGACTATAGGGAGAAGGGATATAGATACATTTCACCTGGTAAATGTGATACAAAATCCCGAATAAAAGAGATGCTGACTAAATTGGTAAAGAGTTAGGAAAATTAGGAATCTATACTTAAGGAGATTAAGGGTGATATTTCAAGGTTGATCCAGAAGGTCGAGTCACATGCCGCTGCTATTAAGTATTTGGAGAACTAGTTTGGGCAGATACCCTTCCGAGCAACACAGTGCAAAATCTAAAAAATAGAGGTTATGTACTTGGTATTACCAAGAGGAGTGGCATCACTACTATGGATCCCCCAATGCATGCAAAAAAAGTTATTGATGATGAGATATATGCCACTAAGTCTAAGAAGGTTACAAATGAAAGAGAGACAGTTTCCAACGATAAATGTAAGGGTACAATCATTGAGCCAGAGGTAAGACAAATTCTGAGACCACCTCCACCTTTTCCTTAGTGACTGATGCAGAAGAAAGAGGAAGGTAAGTTCAAATAATTCATTACAATGCTGAGGAAATTGAGTTTGAACATACCTCTTCTTGAGGCATTAGAGAAGATGCATGGATATGCCAGGTTTATGAATCAATTGGTCACAAAGAAGAAAGGTTTGACTTTTGAGGATGTTGAGGGTGTGGACCACTGTAGTGCAGTCATGACTAGGTCCTTGGCATAGAAAAAAGGTAATCTCAAAGCGTTCACTATACTATGCACTATTGGGTCATCCAGATTTGCTCGAGCCTTATGTAATTTAGGGGGCCAACATTAATTTGATACCGCTGGCAGTCTTCAAGAAACTAGGGTTGAACCCTCCAAAATTAACATTTATGCGGCTATTGGAGGCTGAACGCACTGTGAAAAAGCCTTTAGGAATCTCTTGTGATATGATTGTTAGGGTGGACAAATTCATTTTCCCGGTTGACTTCATCATCTTAGACTATGAGGTTGACATCGAGATGCCCATTATCTTGGGAAGATCATCCATGGCCACAGGTAGAGCTATGGTTGACATGGAGAAGGTTGAGCTAAAATTCTGAGTCAATGGTGAGGGAACGGCATCAAATATCTAAAAGTCTATAAAGTAGCCAACCGATATAAGGGTAGTGTCGATGATTGATTGTATTGATGACCTTGAGGATATTTCTATGGGTATCTTGATGAATTCTTAGTAGTTAAGATACCCATGATATGCCATGACATTAAAGCAAGCAATGCATGGGAGGCAACCCATGAAATTAATGGTAAAGTCTGAGTAACCAACATAGCCATGTCATGCCCGCGACGTTAAATCAAGCGCTGAGTGAGAGGCAACCCACTATATTTTAGTGTTTACATTTTTTGTTATTTTTAGTTTTTTAGGTTTTGAACCTTACGTGGAATACGGTAAACATTGCTACATTCATCGATTTCCAGGTAAGGGAAATGTGTGATCAACCCATCATGGTCATAAGTTCAAAACAGTAAGTTAAGTAGAGAATTGAAAAGTTTAAATTTTGAGGATGAAAAATGGTAAGTTATGGACTTTGGCAACTAATTTTACTTTTGAGACCTAAATCTTAGGTTGCGGGACTATGAGTATCTAGAAAAATGTCAATACACCAAGTCTGGGTTACTGAGAAGCAGGCCAAAAATTTTGGCCCAACACCTGCGCCCTGCACCTGCGAGCCACAGGTGCTACCTGCGCCCAGGACCTGACTACGGGTACAGGGTGCACGTACAAGCCGCGTCTAGGTCAAATTTGGGCCTACTTTCTAATTAAAATCTTGGGCCCACCAACATTTAAATATGATCTATTACAACCCTCCACCTATATAAAAACATTCTAACCCTCATTTTAACTCATTATAAACTTGAAAACTTTAATTTTCTTTTTGAATTCAAACTTCCCAGTTTAAATATAAACCAACCCCACACTTCAGAAAAGGAAAAATTGACACTTGTTTGAGACACCAACTTGTTCAACCATGCTAGAAAAAAGTTTCAACCTTGCTTTTGCTTTAGTTCTTAATTATTCTCTTTCGGATTATCATATAAGAGGTAATTTTATTTGCTCCTATTGGTAATATAATGTTTTAGCAATTGGTGAAACAAGTTGATATACATACTTCATTGCTAAATATATAGAAACTATAATGCTTGTTTGAGGGAGCCTTGAAATATCCTAAAATCATAACGTGGGGCCTTGTTTCGAGTTAAATTCAAAGTTAGTCCCTAACCAAAAGTTGAACTTGAATGAATGAATGTAATGCCACGAGTTGAACATGTTTGTATGCTTTGAAATTCATGATTCTTGGGTAGTGTGTAGACATTGGACTTGTTTGGATTTCAAATAGGTTTTAGGGGTGTGAAAAGTGAGGAAAAATTCAAACTTCTCAAATTTTGAGTTTTTCTTCAACTTTCACTATTTGTCACTTTTGCTGGAAGCTAATAACTAGTTTTTCAAGTAGACATGGAAATTAGAGTAAAAAAGAAGAAAGTAGCTGGTACTTCGAGAAGATGGGTAGAGTCTCCTGAGCTTATAGATTCGGTGGAGGAGTATCCAAGACAACGTCATATTGATGTTGCAGTTATAGTGATACGCAGAGTCATGCGAGGACAGACTCGCTAGGCTACTCAGTTAGCCGCAGCCCGACCGAGGATAGAGTCCACTATGATATCACCAACATATACTCTTCCACCTTATGATGATGATGATGATAAGGAGACAAAGTTGGAGTTAACTCCACAGGCTGATGCACAAGACCCCCAGTCTAAGGAGGGATCCTAGGATTTTTTTGAGTAGGTTAAGCATAAGCAGTCATCAGAATTACCCCAGTATGAGAAAGGTACCGCTACTCATACACTGTAGATAGAGGTACCCCTATCAGAAAGGGTACAACATAGGCATCCCATGCTGCACAATAGGCACTCAGACCTGCACATACCCTAGATGCACCTCCCGAGGAGGGACCTCTGAGGTAGTATGTGAAAGGGATGTGTCACAACCTGAGGCTACCCATAGTGGCGACAACGATGCTTACGATCCCAAAAGACCACAAGATAACCCATGAACTGGTACCTGCTGTGAGTACTGAATAATATATTGATAATGAAGACATATGTGAAAAATTAACTAATAATACCATAAGGTTTTAGAAACTGAAAACAATACTGAATCATAGTTTTGAATGTCTGGAAACATACTAAAAATACTAATAAAAACAACTGATAAATTGACTATCTATCTGAAAGTCTGAAAGCCTCTAAAATTAACTGACTATGAAGTTGATGGGACAAACCCCAAACTAACTCTGACTGATTAAATAACTGAACTACTGACATAACTGAATATAAGATAAGCCCATTCTCAAAGTATGAGGACTCACCACTCCTTGTACTGCTGATAAGCTAATCTGCCTAAGCACGATCAGAAACTAAGCGTCCAAACCTATGATATTAAATATCCTAGCACCAAAAATGAGTGTGCGGTCAGTACTTTAAATGTACTGGTATATAAGATGAGGTTAGGCTAAAATGTATTGGTTCTATGAATAAGGAGATAATGACTGACTGAATAGCATGACATAGCTGAGTATAAATGCATAAAAATTATAAAATCTGAGAATGCATGACCAAGCATAAAACATGTTTTGACATGTTCTGTAAACTGAAATACTGAAACACTGATAATTGAGTAACTACTAACTATATGCTATGGTTTATCAAACCTGAAACTAAACTCTGTACTGAATACTGAACTGAGATTATGGGAGCTCGCTATAACTGACATGCCCTAATGTACTATCAGGGTCCAACTGTAACCCTAGTTGGAAGGGTGTCAGTACCATGCCACGGATACCAACCTTGGCTGTATGGATCAACTAATCTAACATCCTGAAGGATGAGGGTGTCATGCTTAATGGATGAGGGACCCCTCAAAGGCTATGGTGGCGCTGTAGGTATGGAACCTAAGGACTACTACTAACATCTTATGCCTACTGACGGGGGAGTCAAGTGCCTCATGCCTACTAATGGGGGAGACGCCATCCCTATATTCACTCGATGCTATGTTTTACTCCCAACTGAAAGACATTAATTGCTGAATTGACCTAAGTTTAACTGAGCCACGACTAAACATAACAACTAACTGAATGACAAAGTTCATTGTTTATTTAAAATCATTCTGTAATTATTGGAAACTGTGCAAACAATTAAATTTTGGGTATTCATAACCTCCAACACTAAATGGCAATAACAATAAGGACACATGAAGCCTAAATATGATAAAAGGAATCATTGTTCAAAATTTGATTCTTAGACATTTTATCAAACACACGAGGGTCATTAATTAAAGCATGGAAATAGTTTAAAACATGTAATAATTACATGGATACAATACAAAAACCATAATTTAGGTATTTAGCATAAAACATCATCATTCCAACATGTAAGGTTTAATTCTATCAAAGAAAATTGTAAACATGATGTTTAATCACAATTCATAACAATTCATGGGGATAATTCATCATAAAACACATAAAAACTCACAATTTGATGTAAAAGAAGGATTCTTGAACTCGATGGGTGGAAAGGGCCTATGGATGAACATCACACATACCTTTAATACTTAAATCTTGAAAGGGAACAACTTTTAAGATAGTTCTTAGATGGTGAAGCTTGAATTCTTGAGTTTTCTTGAAGGGGAGAGGATTTAATTTGATGAACTAGGGGAGCTTAGGGTTTATTGGAGAGTAAAATTAGGGAAAGTGGGAAAATAATGCCTTAACTAAAGGTAAATCCACTGTTATTACGAATTGAGGAGAAGGGAAAAAATAAGACTGCCTATCATCGTGACACGATGAACTCTCCATCGCTATACCCACCGTGATGCAATGCAATCGAGGTGAGGTGATGGAAATGAAATCTAAACGTGCCTCAATCCTTTTTGAAAAATCCAAAACTTCCCGGAGACATGCTCCTTACACCCCTGAACATGAATTAAATCAAAAAATTACGTCTCGGTGTTGTGAAGCTCACTTTAAAAATCATCAAATTAAAGAGGCCAAAAATGAAACTACGTCACTAAAACTAAGCTAAATTTTCAAGTTCTAAGCCTCTTATACATGCACTATGAGATGAACTGATCTAAGACTAATAAGGGGTATTACAATATCTCCCCTTTGGGAACATTTATCCTCGAATGAGACTAATTAAGCTGAGAATACTGAGGGAACTGAAATCACATACTAAACATGCATAACTGAAAACATGGTTATATGACTGAGTCTAAGACATGATACATGATTGAACTGATTCATTAATGTATACACTGACAGAAAGATGATTACATAGTTGGAACAGAGAATGGAAATGAGATAATCCAAGGAGAACTATTACCTTAAGCTGAGTCTGAGTTTGCGGAGAAAAGGTGAGGTACTTGGTACGCATGTCTTCTTCTACTTTCTAAGTAGCTCTCTTAGCAGAATGATTCTGCCAAAGTGCTTTGACCAAGGAAACTTTTTTGTTTCTTAGCCTATGAATCTGACGATTAAGGATTTTAACTGGAATTTCTTTGTAAGAAAGGCTATCCTGAACACCCGTATTTTCCAAAGGGACTACTACCGCTGGGCCGCCAATACACTTCTTTAAAAAAGAGACATAGGACACTGGATGCACTGAAGCCAAATCCACGAGAAACTCAAGATCATAAGCTAACTTTCCAAAGCATCTCAAGATCCTGTAAGGGAAAACATATCGGGGATTGAGCTTCCCCTTCTTGCCAAACCTCTTCACTCCCTTCACGGGAGAGATTATCAAATAAACTAAGTCACCAACATCAAACTCAAGATCTCTCCTTCTTACGTCTGCATAGGATTTCTAATGACTTTGGGCTATCTTAAGTCTCTCCCTAATTAATTAAAATTTCTCTATCGTATCAAATACTGAATCTGGACCTATCAATACAGTTTCACCAACCTCAAATAAACCAATAGGAGATCTATATCTCCTCCTATAAAGAGCCTCAAATGGAGATATCTGAATGCTGGAATGATAACTGTTATTGAAGGAAAACACAATCAAAAGCAGGTAATCATCCTAACTAACTTTAAAGTCTATAACGCATGCTCTCAACATGTCCTTTAGGGTTTGAATGGTCCTCTCTACCTGACCATCCATCAGAGGGTGAAAGGCTGTACTGAGATGAACTTGGGTACTAAGATCATTTTGAAAATATTTCCAAAAGTGAGAGGTAAACTAAGTACTTCTATCTAAAATAATAGACAACGGGACTCCATGCAATCTAAACAACTCTCTAATATAGAGCTTGGCCTAGTCCTCGCCTGTATAGGAAGAATGAAATGGCAAGAAATGGGCTAATTTGGTCATCCTGTCTACAATAACCCATATCAAATCATGCTGACTGCGCGAATAGGGAAACCCTACCTTAAAATCCATATTCACCTCTTCCCACTTCCAAGTAGGAATATTAAACTCTTGCAATGTGCCACTAGGTTTCTAGTGATAACCTTAACCTGCTGATAATTGGGATACTTAGATATGAACTCTGCAATATCCCTCTTCACACCACTCCACCAATAGATTTCCTGCAAATCACGGTACATCTTAGTGGCTCCTGGATGAATAGAATAACATGAACCATGCGCTTCTGCAAGGATTTGCTATCTCAAACCATCTATACTCGGCACACACAACCTACCCTTACATCGCAACATACCATCTCCCCCTTGGGAGAAAACCTCTACCTTCTAATCTTTAACTGATTCCTTTAACGTAACCAGAATGGAATCCCTATCTTGCTTCTCCTTCACTTCGGCAACCAGAGAAGATGCTGAACTATTTTGAACTCATACACTACCCTCAGTTGAATCCACCAACCACACACCTAATCTAGCAAGCTGATAAACCTCTCTGACTATTGCTTCTTATCATCCTCTACATGAGAAACACTACCCATAGACAATCTACTAAGGGCATCTGCCACTACATTGTCCTTACTCGGATGATATAAAATACTCATATCATAATCTTTTAACAATTATAACCACCTTCTTTGATAAAGATTTAAATATTTTTATGAAAACACATAATGCAAACTTTTGTGATCCGTGAATACATTAACATGAACCCCATACAAATAATGCCTCTAAAGTTTCAAGGCAAAAACAACAGCTGCCAACTCAAGATCATGGGTAGGGTAATTCTAGTCATAGGGTTTAAGCTGTCTAGAGGTGTAGGCTCTAAGCTTACCTCTCTACATCAAAAAATAACCCAAGCCAACTCTGGAAGCATCACAGTAAACAACAAACCCATCTGAACCATTAGGCAACATCAAAACTGGGGATGAGGTAAGTTCAGTCTTTAACTTTTGAAAACTCTTCTCACAAGAAAATGACCACTGAAACTTGACTTTCTTCTGAGTCAATCTGGACATGAGGGATGTAATAGATGAAAACCCTTTAATAAATCATTGGTAATAGCTATCCAAACCTAATAAACTCTTGATATTTGATGGAGAGCTGGGTCTTGGCTAGTTTTGCACTACTTTGGTCTTTTAAGGGTCAACTCTAATGCCACCACCAAAAAAATATGGCCAAGGAAAGCTACTGATCTTAGACAAAATTTGCACTTACTAAATTTGGCCAACAACTGATGGTCTCTAAGAGTTTGCAATATGATTTTGAGGTAGTTTGCATGATTATTTTCATTATGAGAATAGACAAGAATATCATTAATGAAGACTATGATGAACATATCCAAGTACTACTTGAACACTCATTTCATCAATTCCATAAGGACTGCTGAGGTGTTCGTTAGACCTTACGACATAACTAGGAACTCAAAGTGACCATACCAGGTATTGGGAGCTATTTTTAGAATGTCACATTCTCTGACTCTGAGCTGATGATAGCCAGATCTGAGGTGTATCTTAGAGAAATAACTGGCACCCTAAAATTGGTTAAACAAGTCATCAATTCTAGGGAGTGGGTACTTATTCTTAACTGTGACTTTGTTCAAATAATGTTAATCGATTCATATTCTAAGAGAATTATCTTTCTTTTGCATGAAAAGGACTGGAGTGCCTCATGGGGAAATATTGGGCCTGATGAAACCCTGATCTAAGAGACCTTTTAACTGCTCTTTCAACTTCCTAAGCTCAGCTAGAGCCATTCTATAGGGTGGAATAGAAAAAAACTGGGTAACTGGAGGAAGGTCGATTCCGAAGTCAATTTTCCTGGAGAAAACTTGGGAATATCTTCAAGGAACACATCTAGAAATTCCCTCACTACTGAAACTGACTCAAGACTGGGAGTCTCTAAACTAGGGTCTTTGAATCAAACAAGATGGTAAACACACCCCATAGATATCATTTTTCATTCTCTAAGGTACGAAATAAGATGACCCCTAAGTGCTGAAGTACTACCCCTCCATTCAAGGACTGGTTCATTCAAAAACTAAAAATGAGCAACTCTATTACCACAATCAACTAAAGCATAGCATGAGTGGAGCCAATCCATGCCGATAATGACATCAAAATTAGTCATCTCTAACTCTACAAGGTCTACTGAAGTGAATTTCTGGGATACTGTAATCGGGCAGTTCCTGTACACCCGTTTGGCTGTGATAAATATACCCACTGGGTAGACACTAAGAAAGGCTCTACTAAAGTTTTGGGATTGCCACCAAAATTGATAGCTATATAGTGGGTTACCAAAGAAAGTGAAGCCCTAGGATCTAACAAAGTATAAACATGAAGATGAAAGACCTGTAACGTACCCATAATAACATCAAGAGAACTTTTCTAATTAGGAAAGGCCTAGAGTGCATACAATCTATTCTAGTGCTGACCGCTGTTGGCACTGGAAGTGGCGCCCTGCTGAGTTGGGCATCCTACTGGTGCTGCTGAAGAGTTAGTCTGACCCTTCTAGAAATCATTCCTAATATTCCACATACCTGTTAGACATTCCCTCAACCTGTGGCCTATCTTACCGCATCCAAAACATACATCGCTGCCAAGCCTGTATACACCTTTACCATTACTACCACAATTCTGGTAAAGGGGATTAGTCCGACCACTGTTCACACTACCTTGAGTCTTAGAGTCTGGCACCCTATCCCAATTATCATTTTTGAACTTTGGCACTGGAGCACTAGCTGAAAATAGAGTTGGGACTAAAGATTTCTGACAGAATTAAGGATGGTTACCACCCTCTGACCTCGGTTGAGCAAAATTAAAGCTACCTGTCCTAGCTCTCTTATTCTCTCTTTTCTTCTCCTTAACCTTTTCTTCCTCAATCTGGTGAGCATGGACCATAAGCCTAGACAAGTCTATCTCCTTAATCAACATTGCAGTCCTACAATTCTTGACCATACTATTAGCTACACCAGAGACAAACTTACTTATCTTAGACTTGTTATCAGCCACTATCGAAAGAGCATACCTGGCCAACTGGGTAAACTTATGAGAATACTTATCAGACTTGGATCCCATAAATAAGAGAAGGTTCATTTGGGTAAAGTCTAGAATCCTAGCTACGACGGTATTAGCCACTAGATTGGATGGGATAGAAGCCTGCTAATTATTTTGAGATGCTACTAAGTAAGCTAAAGTAGTGAATGCAGCTCGAAACTCGGCATAAGAAATATGCTCATTTAGGGGATCTTCCTGAACGGGCTGAGGTGCGAGCTAATTCTCATTTATTTTTCCGTTATTTTTTCTGGGAGGCATGTTCTATAAATGAAAGAAAGATTAAATTTGAAAAAGCTTTTAAATTGGTCTCATGCTCATTCATACGACATGAATACAGAAAGAAGGAAAACTTTTTCTAAAATGTCTTGTAGCCTCCTGTCCAAAAGTGTGGCGTGCTTCACACCCATGCAGAAGACTCAACTCAATGCAACTTTTAGACTCCCTAGGAAATTTTAAAACCTTGGGCTCTAATATTAAGTTTTGTTATGACTTGAGGCTACCCCCTAGTCGCAACAATAGTGCTTATGGCCCCAAAAGACCACAAGCTAACCCATGAACTGGTACCTACTCTAAGTACTGAATAATCTACTAATAATGAAGACATATGTAGAAAATTAATTGATAATGCCATAATGTTTTAGAAACTAAAAACAATACTGAATCATAGTTCTGAACATCTGGAAATATACTAAAAATACTGATAAAAACAATTGATAAACTGACTATTTATTTGAATGTTTGAAAGCATCTAAAACTAATTGACTGTGGAGTTGATGAGACAAACCCCCAAATAACTTCAACTAACTAAATAACTGAACTGCTGACATAAATGTATATAAGATAAACCCATCCTCGAAGGATGAGGACTCATCACTGCTGCTACTGCTGATAAGCTGATCTGCCTAAGCACGATCAAGAAACTGAGCATTCAAACTTATGATATTAAACATCATAGCGCAAAAAATGAGTATGTGGTTTGTACTTTGAATGTATTGGTATATGAGATGATGATAGGCTGAAATACATGGGTTGTATGCATGAGATAATGACTGACTGAATAGCATGAGGTAGCTAAGTTTAAATGCATAAAAATTGTATAATCTGAGAATGCATGACCAAGCATAAAACGTGTTCTATGTGGTCTATAAACTGAAATACTGAAACACTAGTAACCGAGTAACTGATAACTGTATGCTATGGTCAAGCTAACCTGAAATTAAACTCTGTACTGAATACTGAAGTGAGACTGTGAGATTTAGCTATAACCTACATGCCTCAATAAACTATTAGGGTCCAACCTGTAACCCTAGTTGGAAGGATATCAGTACCGTGCCATGGGTACCAACCCTGGCTATGTGGGATCCATTAATCTAATGTCCTGAAGGACGAGGGTGTCATACTTAACTAACGGGGGACCCCTCAAAGTCTACATTGGCGCCGTAGGTCTAGAACCAAGGGACTACTACTAACATCTCATGCCTACTGAGGGGTGAGATAAGTTCCTCATGCCTATTAATAGGGGAGATGCCATCCGTACATTCACTCAGTGCTAAGTTTTACTCTCAACTGAAATACACTGATTACTGAACTGACCTAAGTTTAACTAAGCCACGACTGAACATAATAAGAAACTAGATGATGATGTTCATGGTTTATGTGAAATCATTTTGTAATTACTAAAAACTATGTAAACAACTAAATTTCGAGTATTCACAACCTCCAGCACTAAATAGAAATAACTATAAGGACATATGAAGCCTTAAATACGATAAAAGGGATTATTGTTCAAAATTTGACTCTTAGACATTTCATCAAACACACGAGGGTCATTAATTAAAGCATGGGAATAGTTTAAAATATGTAATAATCATATGGCTATGATACAAAAACCATAATTCGGGGATTTAACATGAAAACATCATCATTCCAAGATGTAAGGTTCAATTCCATCTAAAACAATTGTAAACATGATGTATAATCAAAATTCATAACAATTCATGGGGATAATTCATCATAAAACACATAAAAACTCACAATTTGATATGAAAGAAGGATTTTTGAACTCCATGGGTAGAAAGGGCCCATGGATGAACATCACACATACCTTTAATATTTAAATCTTGAAAGGGAACAACTTTCTTGAAAGTTCTTAGATGGTGAAGCTTGAATTCTTGAGTTTTCTTGAAGGGGAGATGATTTAATTTAATGAACCAGGGGAAAGCTTAGGGTTTATTTGAGAGTAAAATTGGAGAAAGTGGGCAAAAATGCCTTAACTGAAGGTAAATCCCGTGTTATTATGGATTGGGGCAAGGGTAAAAGACAAGACTGCCCTTTTGGAATTTAAATTTGCAACTAGAATTTCGATTGACCCATCACTGCGATGTGATGAACTCCCCATCTCTATACCCACTGCGACGCGATGCAATTGTGGTGAAGTGCTGGAAACAAAATCCAAACGTTCATCAATCCCCGTCCAAAAAATCGAAAACATCCCTGAGACATACTCCTTACACTCCTGAACATGAATTAACTCAAAAATTTACGTCTCGGGGTTAGGAAGGTCACTTTATAAATCATCAAATTTAAGAGGCCAAAAATAAAACTAAGCCCCCAACACTTAGCTAAATTTTGATTTCTAAGCCTTTTATGCATGCACTATGAGCTGAACTTAGCTAAGACTAATACGGTGTATTACAAGATGTAACACATATATGAGCTTGACAGCATTGTCTGGGAGATAGGTAGGTATCAGCTCGGGTAGATGACTGGGCCACAACTAAGGGCAATATTTAACATGTATCAGCTCGGGTGGATGACTAGGCCACTCGGTTCTTATAGCTCGGCTATGGTGAGGGAGTTTTATGCATCTTACAAAGTCACCGTAGTCCTTCCCATGCGCCATCATCCAGGCTTCATCAGATTTTTATGGCAGTCACAGCATGATCACATACTAGTTAGAGGGGTCAAAGTTGATATCAGAGAGGAGACTATCTACAGAGTTATATTTGGTCCAAATTATATAACACCTGCATCTACAATAGAGTGCGGCCACAGATTGAGAATCACATGGGATTGTCATATTATGCAAGATACTGAGCACAGGCCTGAGAGGCTTGAGATAGCCTTAAGATTCACATGCTTGAGTTACGAAGATTCACAGAGAGATTTCGATCCTTAAGCCTCTACCTTGACAAAACCCTAGCCCAATCTTCTTGAGAGGTTTTTAGAGAGTTTTGAGAGTGTTTTGATCTTTCAAAATTAGGAATGAGGGACCAAATAGTGTTATAGGATGTGGGGTCTTAAGGTTTTAGGGTGGGAAATATCTAAAACACTATCAGCTTAAAAGCTATAGAAGACTCGCAAGAGGGTATAATTGGACTCCTTTACTCGTATCCATATCATATGATTGGTACCTTCCACTAGTACTTTGATCAGAAGGTTGGACATCACATTCTGTCCAACATACGACTCCATAGCCTAACTTGTACCCTAACCATACAACGAGTACCCTTCAAGTCGTACTCTAAGAAGAATGTCAAGGCTAGACACTGAACAACATAGGATTTGGCACTATACTTCTTTTATCATGATCATACAACCTGTATGATGTAATCTCGTACCAAGAACATAACTGACCAATATATAACTAGGGTTCTTGACCCGTACCCACATCATACGACTAGTATGGTGAGTCATATGGTGCACAGAAGGTTTAAGACTCATGAAATCTTGCAAGGGCCAAAGTTCAGGGTGTTTCAGTCTCCCCCCTTAGGATCATTCATCCGCGAATGATAGGACGAGGCACTGATAATGTTCAAATTACACTCTTGAATGGGTATAAGCGATCGTTCTCAATATAAAACCCAACTAGGTTGGGGTTGAATCCCACAGGGAATAATGTGAGTGGCGATTAAACTAGTTTGAAACTAAAGCTACAAGTTAAATTCAAACAAATGATATAAAAATATAAAATAGGGGTTTCAGAGATTAGCAAATAATTTTTGGGTCACTTTAATTTCATTGTTTGTCAATCAAGAGTTTATGAAATAACCTGGATTATGTTCACTAGGGCTTACGGTACATGACAGATGCTAAAACTTACTCAAGACTCTCACGGTGGTTAGGATCACAAGCTATCTTTATCAATGATATGCTCAAATGTCTCTCGACCTATTCAAGCGTCTAATTTACTAATTCTCTCAGACTTAGGGAATTAATATGCACTATCCATATTTTACCTCAGGTTAATCAACCTTGTTACAACGTTGATTATTAAAAGAAGCCTTTTCGAGTCCCTGTTGATAATTCACTTCCTACTGTTTATGATTTCTTTCTCAAGCAAACCAAAGTAGGTACGCCTACTGTTTGAAACCAACAGATGTAAATTATAATCTCAGAATTACTAAGAAATCCTAACTCTTATTAAATCTTGAGTACTTAACACCTTATCATGACCTAACCCTAGATCCCATGATCTAGGTTACAGGTGTTTAGCCACTCATGATGCAAGAAACAAGTATGCAAATTGAATTCACAACTGAAAGGATTAGCTTACAATGATGAAGAAAATCAAAAGTATACTTTGAATTGAATCACAGGGCAAAGCTACAAAATATTGGTCTTAGAGAGAGAGAGAGAGAAAAATTGTATCTTCTATATTGTGGGATATGTCAATCTTTAATGATTGAATGAATAAAAAAACCCTAAAATAAGGCTTTAAATAGTTAACCCTAAATAAGAAAATAAAATTAAAGTTCAGATTTTCTTTAGAATAGATGACGCCGCTGGTGCCGGCCTATCAGGAGTTTGACGGCCTATCACAGACGTTGTCAGCTTCTCTGCAAGTTTAACTTCTACTGCCTAAGGTTGACGATGACGGTGATACCTTATCATCATCTTGACGGCGTGTAATGAATGTCGTCACAAAACTTCCTATAACTTCCATCTTCTGTTTAAGGTTGACGGCATCCTTGACAGCCTATCACTAGGTTGACGACGTGTCATGGATGTCGTCAGCCACACTTTCCTCTTTATTTTCTTCCGATTTCATGTTTTTTACTTCCTTTATTTGTGGTTCCCTTTCTTCTCTACTTATACTGCAAAATCAAAGTAAACTAATCAAAAATGACTAAAGTTGCTTAAGACTTTGCAATTATTTAGAGTTAAAAGCTATAAATGTGTTCGCATCGGCTCGCACATAAACACCCTCAACTTAAAAAATTGCTTGTCCTCAAGAAACTAGAACATAACCAAGAGTATACAAAGTACAAGTTGGCAGCTAACTACTCATATCAGTTCAGAATACATGCACCATCTCCAAGGTCAGTCAAATTAAGAGAAATTGTGTCTATTATTGAAAACACCCATGCAACTCACGAGGATCAAGATATGGCAAAAATTTTATCAATAACAACCCAGCACGTACCCAAATCACACTATCCGAATAAGGCAGTGATTAGCAACATACCTAGTATGCCCTCATAATAAAGAAATCCATTTTTCACTCATGTCAGAATTTACATACATAAATACAGGGATAAACACAAAACTCACTCTCAGAACGAAGTTCCAATATTACACATCAAATGCCATAGACTTTCCCTTATAGTCAGTACCCAAGTCGTCAGACAGGTCAGTTAGGATCACTATAGGGCTTTTCTTAAGCTTGTAAGTAGGCTAGGGGATGGTATGATATTCATGGATATTTCAGAGTGACTATGCCTCCTTGACACTACACTAAACTCTTGGGGTTTCAACTCCCAACCTTCTTTTCTTTCTCTCTTTTATTGATCACACATGCTCAAGATGGATGTGGTCTTTTCAATTATCACATTATCTTTTTATCATCTATTACACAACTTTCTCATTTCTTATTCCTTTTTCACCGCACCCAACTTTTTATTATTTTTTTTATTCTTCCACTCTTTATGCTTATTTTGTATCATGCACCCCTATGATAGCCACGCTCAACTTAGGCTGTTTGCCTAAGTCAAGGTGCACAGTGTCCAAGGAGGACCAGGGCCAAAATAGGTTCATTGTGATGTAAACGAGAAGGTGAGAGGTGTCGTAGAAAGAAATAGGCTAATTAGGCTCAAAACAGG
>NC_061116.1:162956681-163036487 GCF_002878395.1 Capsicum annuum | reverse complement strand
GTGAGAGGTGTCGTAGAAAGAAATAGGCTAATTAGGCTCAAAACAGGGATCAAGAGATATTATGCACATAGGGAAGATCATTTTGGCTAAAGTGGGCTAAAATAAAAAATGGCCTATGATCCTTTCCTAACTCCTATCCTATGACCATGGCAAGACTAACAAGGCAAGTTCTAGATTCAACACACAATAAGAACTGAGTAAGACCTTACACACATAAGGCACACAAGTATCTCGCATATCACTACTTATCTAGTTCATGCACTTGCTTAAAAAGGTTATTCAGCTGCCAAACTAATGCCACAAAAATATACACCGTGGTCACAAATGGATACAATTCACATAGTAATATATCAGACCAATGGAGAGGTGCTCAAAAATCACAAAAATAAGTTTACCTTAGTTACTTATATTTCTCCTAGTCAACTACATCACATCATAAACAAGCGCAATACGGCTAAACATGTTGGCTCTACTAGGAACAAGAATCTGGGGAAAAGAGGTAGGGTAACAAAAACCCCAGGAGGACATCAACACCCACAAGTATCCCCAACACCCTAAACTTAAAATCATGCAATGTCCCCATGAGTCAAACTAAAACAAGAGAGTTAGAAACATACCTTTGGCACCATGGGTGTAAAGAACTGATGTCAATCACATAATACGAATACAAACAACAAAATACCTTGGGTTACCTCCCAAGAAGCGCCTAATTTAGTATCGCGGCACGATAACATCCAATCATCATTTATACCTCTACTTTAACGATTTAAATTGTCAGCCCATCTTTTATTTTTACATCTTTTAGGTCTATTGGGAAAATGTGAGGGCATGATAAGGAATGTTCTATCACGCCACTTCGAAGACTTGAACCGCTTTCCCAATTTTTCATCAAACTTTCGTGTGGGATCATTGGGAATGATGAGGATCTTAAAAATCCACTAAATGGATATCGATCTTTAAGCTTCTTGGCCTTCAAGACTGGGGTTGTAGTACACCCTTTTGAAAAGATAAACTCCAAAATGTAAGAATTTTCCTCCTCATTTTCAAAATTCATCATTTGCTTGGGTGGTTCGACTTTCATCATATCCACCAAGAATAATGTTGAAAAGTGGTTCGAATGAGGACTGACTCTCAATTCTGGAGTAGCGTCTCTATTAGTATCTTTACCCTGAAATGTACTAGAGTTTTCACAAGGATTGTTCTTGATTTCTTCTTTCAATTTTAGTACCATTTCCTCATCGCATCTTCGTTCATGAATGGTTCGGTTGGTTGGAAAATCTCTAATGAAAGATCAACATCAAGCTCATTATCAGTATAGGATTCTTGCTCCTCATCTTGACACTCTTCCATTATGTTATATGATTCAACAGACAAGATATCTTCTAAACATAATATAGAAGAATGCTTTGAATAATTGACCTCAATATCCATCACCTCATGAATGATCGGCTTCATGTCTTGATGCATATCACATATGATATCATATGTTTCTTTCTGGAGATCCAACATTCATTGAAACATAGCTTCAATGCCACTCTTACCTGTGCTTCGTTCTTCCTTTTCTTGACCATAAGACCTATCAAACTCATAAAAATAACTAGAATTTGGGTTAGCGCAATAGGGGGAGGCGGTATCTGGGCAATCACTCTAATGTCCATCTCAACCACAACATAAAGAACAATCATACTCCCGGTAGGATGAAGATGGTGCACACATCTCTCTCCGAAGAGCATATCTACAATCTTGCCAAAAGTGAGGTCCATCACAATATGGACATGGATCATTAAGATAAGATTTCCAACCACGAAGCTCATGTTCATTCCACGATGCCATAGTAATAAGTAAACTAAAATAAAAATCTACCTAACACAAGAAATAAGAGAAAACTAAAAACAAATACTTACAAGTTTTAATTTAAGCTAGTAGGCTAAAATTCTAAACCAACTCGATATGCTAAATTATTCCCCGGCAATGGCGCCATTTTTAATAACGCTCAAATTACACTCTCGAATGGGTGTAAGCGATCATTGTCAATATAAAATCCAACTAGGTTGGGGTCGAATCCCACAGGGAACAATGTGAGTGGCGATTAAACTAGTTTGAAACTAAAGCTACAAGTTAAATTCAAACAAACGATATAAAAAGATAAAATGGGGGTTTTGGAGATTAGCAAATAATTTTTTGGTCACTTTAATTTTAGTGTTTGTCAATCAAAAGTTTATGAAATAACCAGGATTATGTTCACTAGGGATTATGGTACATGACAGATGCTAAAATTTACTCAAGACTCTCACGGTGGTTAGGATCACAAGCTATTTTTATCGATGATATGCTCAAATGTCTCTCGACCTATTCAAGCGTCTAATTTCATAATCCTCTCGGACTTAGGGAATCACTATGCACTCTCCAGATTTTACCTCAGGTTAATCAACATTGTTACAACGCTGATTATTAAACGAAGCCTTTCCAAGTACCTGTTGATAATTCACTTTCTATTGTTTATGATTTCTTTCTCAAGCAAACCAAAGTAGGTACGCCTACTGTTTGCAACCAACAGACGTAAATTATAATCTCAGAATTACCAAGAAATCCTAACACTTATTAAATCTTGAGTATTTAACACCTTATCATGACCTAACCCTAGATCCCATGATCTAGGTTACAGGTGTTTAGCCACTCATGATGCTAGAAACAAGTATGCAAATTGAATTTATAACTGAAAGAATTAACTTACAATGATGAAGAAAATCAAAAGTATACTTTGAATTGAATCACAGGGCAAAGCTCCAAAATATTGGTCTTATAAAGAGAGAGAAATTGTATCTTCTATCTTGTGGGATATATCAATCTTGAATGATCGAATGAATAAAATAAACCTAAAACAAGGCTTTAAATAGTTAACCCTAAATAAACAAATAAAATTAAAGTTCAAATTTTCTTCGGAATAGATGATGGCACTCGTACCGGCCTATTAGGAGTTTGACGGCCTATCACGGACGTGTCAGCTTCTCTGCAAGTTTAGCTTCTGTTTTCTAAGGTTGAAAACAATGGTGATGCCTTATCATCATCTTGATGGCGTGTCATGAATGTTGTCATAAAATTTTTTGCAACTTCCATCTTCTATTTTAGGTTGACGACATCCTTGACAGCCTATCACCAGGCTGATGACGTGTCATGGATGTCGTCAGCCATAATTTGTTCTTTATTTTCTTCTGATTTCATGCTTTTTGCTTTCTTTATTTGTGGTTCCCCTTCTTCTCTACTTATACTGCAAAATCAAAGTAAACAAATAAAAACGACTAAAGTTGCTCAAGACTTTGCAATTATTTAGAGTTAAAAGCTGTAAATATGTTAGCATGGGCTCACACATCAGGCACTACAAGCATGATTAAGCCCCAAACATATTTAATTTTACCTTTAAGATAGAAAACAACACATCAAGGAATCCACAATCTACCTTTAACAAAGACATGAGACAAAGATGTTGAGAACAAGACATACCTCAAGCACTATTTTTCAAAATCGGGAATAAGAATGGATACTTGGACTTTATATCCTCCTTGGCTTTCCAAATAGCTTCCTCTAACATTTCTACTTTTACCTTTAAGACAAAAAACAACACATCAAGAAATCCACAATCTACCTTTAACAAAGACATAAGACAAAGATGTTGAGAACAATACATACCTCAAGCACAATTTTTCAGAATCGGGAATATCAAAGGATACTTGGAATTTATATCCTCTCTGACTTCCCAAGTAGCTTTCTCGAACTTTTGGTTCCACCGTATAACCTTCACCGAAGTCATGTCCTTTGTTTGCAACCGAAGAACTTGCCGATCTAAGATCCTCACCGGGAACTCCTCATTGGAAAAAGAATCTGAAATACCAACGTTCTCCAAGGGAACAACCAATGAAGGATCACCCATACATTTCCGCAACATAGACTTATGGAATACTGGATGAATGGAACTCATGCTAGAGGGAAATTCCAATGTATATGCAACATTACCAACCCTCCTCAAAACCACATACAGGCCAATATACTGGTGATTGAGCCTCTCTTTCTTTCCAAACCACATCACTCCCTTCATGGAAGATACCTTCAAGAATACCCAATCTCCAACCTCAAACTCCAAGTCCTTTCATCTCACATCCGAATAGGACTTTTGGCGACATTGGGCAGTCTTAAGACTATCCCAAATTACCTTTACCTTCTCCATGGCTTGGTGAACCAACTCCGGGCCAAACATCTCTTTTTCACTAACCTCGAACCTCCTAATAGGAGATCTATACCTCCTACTATACAGTGCTTCAAATTGGGATAACTATTGTTATAAGAAAACTCAATCAAAGGAAAAAGGTTGAACCAACTACCACCATAATCAATCACACAGGATCATAACATATCATCTAAAGTCTAAATGGACCTTTCAGCTTGCCTATCCAATTGTGGGTGAAAAGTCGTACTGAGACCCACTTTAGTCCCCCAACCACGCTGAAATGAGTTCCAAAAAATGATGAGAATTGAGTACCACAATCTGAAATAATCGAAGTAGGCATACCATACAACTTTACAATTTCCTAAAAGAACAACTTAGCATCATCCTTGGCAGAATAGGTAGTTCTCAAAGGCAAGAAGTGAGCGAACTTAGTCATCCTATCCATAATGACCTAAATAGAGTCACACTATTTTCATGACTGTGGAATACCAGTAACGAAATCCATATTAACAATTTCCCATTTCTACACCGACAACTCAATCTCTCAAAGTAGCCCATCGAGCCTCAGGTGCTCCACCTTCACTTGTTGACATACCATACACTTAGCCACAAAGGTGGATACATCTCATTTCATGTTGTTCCACCTATACATCTCCCTAAGATCATGATACTTCTTTGTTAAATTGGGATGAATCGTATACTGCATCTCATGGGCCTTAGCCAAAATCCTGCCTCACAACCCATCCATATTCGGGACACATAACCTCCCTTAGTACCTCAAGATACCATCACCACCGATCTCAAAGGCCATCACCTTTTTCTTACCCTCATCATTCTTGATCTTTATCAAAAGAGGATCTAACAACTATTTCTCCTTTATTTTTTAACCAAGAGACGATTGTGCCACCTATTGCACAAACACACCACCATCCTCAAAGTCCTAGAGACAAACTCCAAAGTTAGACAAATAATAAATATCCTTTACTAATTCCCTCTTATCCTTATCCACATGCAACAAGCTACCCATGAACAACCTGCTAAGAGGATCAACAACCACATTAGCTTTACCTGGATAGTAGTAAAGACTTATGTCATAGTCCTTCAACAACTCAAGCCACCTCATTTGCCTTAGATTAATCTCCTTATGGGTAAACACAAACTATAGGATCTTATAACCAGAAAAGATATCAACATGCACCTTATATAGATAGTGATGTCAAATTTTCAATGTGAACACCACAGTTAACAATTCCAAGTCTTGAGTTAAATAATTCCTCTTATGGACCTTCAACTGTCCAGAGGAATAAGCAACCACCTTACTATGTGCATCAACACATAACCTAAACCAAATTAGGATGCATCATAATAGACCATAAACCCATCAATCCCTTCAGGCAAAGTCAAAATCGGAGCCAAAGTTAGCTTATCCTTTAGCTTCTCAAAACTCCCTTTACAAGCATCATACCACAAGAACTTTACCTTCTTCTGAGTCAGCTTAATTAACGTGCCAGCTATAGATTAAAAACTCTCCACAAACCTCCTATAATACTTGGCTAAACCCAAAAACCTCTAAATATTGATTGGAGTTATGGGTCTAGGCCACTTCTTAACCATAACAAATTTCTAAGAATCCACCATAATCCCCTCACTAGACACAACATGACCTAGAATAGTTATGGTATTCAACCAGAATTCATATTTGGAGAACTTAGCATATAATTTTTGGTCCATTAAGGTCTGTAATACAATGTGGAGGTGGTTAGAATTATCCACCTTACTCGTAGAGTACACAAAGATGTCATCAATGAAGACAATAACGAACAAATCCAAAAACTAATGAAAGACTCTATTCATAAAATCCATGAATGTTGCAGGGGCATTGGTCAAGCCAAAGTACATCACCAAGAACTTAAAATGTCCATACCGGGTATAGAAAGTTGTCTTAGTGATATACACCTCCCTAATCTTTAACTGATGATACCAGGATTAAAGATTGATCTTAGAAAAGAATTTGGAACCCTAAAGATGATCAAAGAGGTCATCAATCCTCAAAAGGGATACTTATTCTGTATTGTTACCTTGTTCAATTTCCAGTAATCAATACATATTCGACAGGAACCATCCTTCTTTCATACGAACAAGACAGGTGCACCCCATGGGAACATACTAGGTTGGATGAAACCTTTATCTAAGAGGTTTTTTAGTTGCTTCTTAATCTCTTTCAACTCAGCTGGATCTATTCTATATGGGGGAATAAAAATTGGACGAGTGTTCAGAATAAGATCAATACCAAGATCAATCTACTTATCGGGAGGACACCGAGAATGTTATTAAGAAAGACATCCGAAAACTCATTTACCACATGAACAAAATGCAAAGAAGGACCCTATGGGTTAAAATCTTTAACCTAAACTAGATGATAGACAACCTTTGGAAATTAATTTCCGAGCTCCAAGATATGATATAAACTTCCCCTTAGGAGTTAGAGAACCACCTTCCTTCTTAATAATTGGCTTATTAAGGAATTTAACCCGACCTTACGGGTCCGACAATCTATGGAATCATAGCATGAGTGCAATAATTACATCCCCAAAATAACATCAAAATCAACCATGTCTAACTCTACTAAGTCCACCAAATTTTCTCTACTACCAACAAATACCACACCCCTCTACAGACTCTTCTGATAACCATAGAGTCTTGTACCGAGGTAGATTAAATATCATGGGTTTTAACCCTTAAAAAATTTCCTAAAAATCTATTCTCCAAACCCAATATGACTCATGGGTATGAGTCGTATGCTAGGGTATGAGTGGTATGGTCCTGTCGTATACTGACTAGTATTTGTTGGTGGGATAGTTTTGGTCACTGAAATGGGAAATTAGAGATATGAGTCATAAGGTATTAGTATGAATCGTATCAGGGACTCGTATAGTGCAGTGTTTGATCCTCCTGGTATTTTATTCTACCAAGGATATGGGTAATGGGTATGTATCATACACTTTAGTTACAGCTTGGTTAGATGAGTCATATATTGGATAGTGTTTGATCCAAGGGTTGAGACTTAGATACCAGTGGTGGATACCAATCGTATAGGAGGATACAACTCGTATGGGTCAATCGTATCCCTATAATGGATTTTTAAGAGATTTAAGTGAGGGTATTCTAGACATTTCCATACTTACCTTAATTAGGACCCATGACTTCTAATACACTTAGGAGGTTATTTACCCTATTATTCTATTCATTAATACTTAGAAACTATTCCAAAACATCTCATAATTCTCTCAAGAGCTTTTGGGGAAAGGAAGCTAGGGTTTCAACTAAGGGATTACTTTGGTGATTTCTTTCCTTTAATTCTTTGGTATAAGGAATGATTCTCTTCTCTCATTGTGATTTCAACAAAAGGAATGGCTTATATGATTGATTTCATAGTTTTACTATTTCATGATTGTGGTTTTCAACTACTATTTGGGGGTTTTGATATTGAATGCTTGGTTATGGTTTCCTATGGTTTTAATTATACATTTAAATGCATTAATGGTGGATTTGGACAATTGGGTTTCATGGTAATGGTTTATTAGTATTTGGATTTAATTTTGGTTATATTATGCCCCAAGGTGTTTGATAAAATGCTTATAAAGATATGTTCATTGCATTGACTTCTTTTAAAAGAAACTCTTGCATGTTTTAAACTGGACAAAGGATCTATGCATGGTTTAAATGGTTTGTAAAGGATAAAAGCAAAATTATTATGCTTGTGGAGAACATGAAAGTCTCCCAAATGGATTTAATATGGTAATTGGAAGGGCATCAAAGGTCCCCTTAACCTAAATGGTATGGCTATGGATATTACTTGCAAGTAAGGGGTGGTATGATGATACCACTAATATTGGCCTTGGTTAATAAATGGTAAATGGATTGTTTGGATATGTTTTTAATTGGGCATTAACGGTGGGTTGTGTAGCTAAGCCGTAGAAGGTGGCGGTCCCGGGAGGACCAAAACTTGAATCTCATATTTGCTGATATGAGAGGTCTTGATGGCCATGTACAAGTGTCACATTTTATATTGGAGGGATGTATTAGTCATCCTATGGGATATTCCATGGTTGTGCGATTACACGTACTGGGGCTCTTTTAGCAGGGGGAGCTGAACCCATATCGCTCGTAGATGGTTAGGACGGCCAAGCTACACAACCCAGGTAACAATTTTAAGTGCATGCTAAACCCAATCCCTTTTCTCGACACTTATATATGTATGGTTGTATGCATTGTGGATGGTTTTACCTGGTTTTATGACTGGCATTATTTTATCCTTATCCTGAGATTCATGCTAGCAGTCATTCTCTAACCCCATCTACTGGCGGTTGTATACCCATGCTATGCAGGAACTGACCATTCTACTCCTTCTGTTTAGCACGCAGATTCAGTATAAACATTTGGACTGAAGTGGTGAGCTTCTATCCTTTTGGAAGGCATCGTTTCATGTTTTGGATTTTTTTAGACACTTTTCTTTTATTTTGGATATTAGTTTTAGCTGTGGTTGGGGGCATGTACCAAACGAATATTTTTACCCTTTTGGATAGAGGCTTTGTGGTACTTCTATGGGTTGGTATGGGCGGGATCGATATTGTTGTCAGCCTTGGTAGTAGAATAAGTCGGTGGGCTGACGTTATTGGACGTTATGTTGGTTGTACCATCTTATTACATTTTGGGATTGATTTTCATATTATGTTTTGGTATCCCCTCTGGTCTATGGTTTATGGTTTCTGTTGGTACGGTTGATCAATTGGTGAGGTACGGTTGGAATCAGTTGGGTCAGTCATGATTGTGACCCTAACCCAGTGTCTTAATTAAATGATAATTCTATCTTATTATATGTTTGAAATTCAACCCATCTAAGGATGGATATAGGTTGTTGGGTTGGGTAACAGGGGGCGATCCCAAGTCCTAGTTGGTCTTGGGATGCCCATTACAACAAGGCCTGAGGTCGTGTTGTGTCAGTAGAAATAGAAAAAGGGTCCGACAGACACGCAGGACCAAAACCAAAATGCACAGCCACGAATGGGGTCACATAAGAGAGAGAGGACCCCAGATCAATTAAATAGTACACATCACGGAAAAGAGTTTTAACATTCCAACAACAACATCCGAAGATGCCTCATACTCCTGATGAGTAGTGAGAGCATTAAGGTGGTTCTAACCAGTGCCGGAGCTAGAGGTAGTACCATTTGGTGAAGGACCTGAAGAAGAGGCAATAGGAACATTGTTTGTATAGAAGTAACTTTAGAGGGATAATCCCGTTGTATATGACCAATCTGACCACGTATAAAACATTAATTCCTCTTCTTATCACACTGACCATGATAATGTTGACCACAAAATCTACAAGGAGAGTAAGATGGGGTGTACTGGGCCACACTAGCCTGAGAATGGGCACCCTATTCCCTAGAAGTATCACCACCCTAAAAATGTCTGTCTCCCAACGTCTTTGGGTAGGGAGCACTAGCTATAGAATAAGAGTTAGGACTCCCCCAGCTCTTCCTCTTAGGCCACTTCTCACCTAATTTTGGCCCCCACTCTGTTGTAAAAATCGATACCTCTTACTTTGTCTCTCACCAATCTCAACCTATTTTTTTTCTTCTCTTCGACCTATAACATATACACAACCAATATGGAGATGTCCATGTCCTTGATCAACAAGGTAGCCTTACTTTTAAGTATCAACTCATAAGACAATACCAAATAAAACTTTCTTATTCGGACCCTCATATTAGATACCAATTCAGGAGCATATCGGGACAACTAATGGAATTTCAAGGCATACTCCTTGACTGTCATTCTCCTTTACTTCAATTTAACAAATTCTTCCACCTTTGCCACCATCAACTCCTGGGGGAAGAAGCGGTCCAAAAATACACTAGAGAAATCATCCTATAGGGCAGAATTAATATCCTCACCTTTCAACTAGTCCTACACTTCATACCACTAGTACGCCACATCTTTCAATTGGTAGGCAGCAAAGTCAACACCTTTACCTTCCAAAGCATGCATAACTTGAAAGATCTTCTCCATCTTATCAATAAAGCTTTGAGGATCCTCCCCAACCTCTATACCAGTAAACATCAGAGGATACAACCTCATAAATTGGCCAACTCTAGTAGCCTCAAGCGAACCCATAGAAGCACCAGCAACTAGACTTTTATGACTGAGACTTCACCAACTGAGTCAATAGGGTAATGGAGCAACAAAACTAAGCATTAGTAACCTCTCTGGGAGGTGACTGAGTATGATTGTCACCCTCAGGAGTAGGATTAGTGGGGACAAGTAGAACCCCATGAGGGCAGTCAGATGCAGCGACCCTTGACTGGGTCCGGACCCCAGAAGCTTGAAGAACTCCGTCCATATTGTCCCCAAAAGGGTTTGTATGAACATCAAGTCTTTTTAGAGGCATGATCTGAAAGACAAGCAAACCAAAATTAGAAGAATCCAAGACCTTAGACTTTGTAGCCCCAAAAAAGGAAAAAAAAAAGAGAAACACTTCTAAATGTCTCATAGCCCCCCTCTTAAAAGTGTGGCACGCTACATACTCATAAAAGAGACTCTACTTGACAAGGATTTGTGGACACCCAATTGACCATGAACCTAGGCTCTGATACCAACCCTTTTACCTAACCTAACCAGCATAACAACCACGGGTGTCGGATGAATTCTGAATATATAACAAGATATAACAAATGAAACTAATAATAACTCATAAAATTCTAAACTATTCATCACCAAAACACACTAAACCAACACACCCAAGTCCACAGTAATCCATAAAGCCACTACAATCTAACACTAATAAAATATCGGTACATGCCCCTGACATAGCCAAAATCCAAATCTAACAAAGTCTATAACATAGAGTAAAAATACCATGAAATAAATACCTTCTGAACTATGGAAGCTCATGACTTCAATTTCAAATCACGAACTACTCGAACACCCAGTCACTGCACAGGGAAAAGAAGAACAAGCTTTGGTTACTGTATCGAGTGGGGATACGTCTGGAGATGGTTAGCAGTTAGAGAACTAGCATGCAACTCAGAGATAGAGGAATAAAATAGTACCATCAATACAATCACATGTATGCATACATATATATATACAGTCGAGATAGGGAACAAGGCTTAGCATGAACTTTGAAAATATTAACCTGGGTTTTGTAGCATAACCATCATAAAATAAGGCACCCACAGGCTATATGGGTCTAACTCTCCCTAAGATGGAAGGGCCCCAGTACATGTAGCTGCACGAACCAGAGAATATCCATATACGTATATGCCACTTTGGGGGACTCGAACCTCCCAGCATAATCAAGTTGACTTAGCACCAATGTATATAATACGGGGGAATTAAACCTTCCATTTATATATTCATTCGGGGAACTCAAACCTCCCAGTCATATAGACACCCACATTGTCTAGAGCGGTTTCCAATGTTAGTCCTTCATACTCTACTTTCATGACCCGGCTACACATACCTCTTTAATGCCCATTTAAAAGATTCTTTACACATAAACATAACTATTAGTCCAATTACTTACCAAAGTCATCCCATTGGTATTGTCATACCAACCCCCTTGCAAGCGTATAACATGCCATAACTATTATTATTCGACTTTGGGACTCAAACCCATCGTCTATACAAAGTCATCAATTCAATTTAACATTTAGGGACTCAAACCCATTTATCCAATTAAACCACTAAGGTTATAGTTCAAAACTATTTATGACCCACAAGGTCTTCATAAAACCATTTACCAACCACTTACATTATTAGACCAATGCCTTAGTTAAAATCAGAAATCAATTCAATTTATGGTCATCAATACCTATAAGAAACCATTCATCCTCCAATAACATTCTTATGCCAAGCATTAGTTCAAAACACAACTCATCATGTGACAAAATTCTTCTCATAGACATTTTCACAAACTGGTTGAGGGCATACCATTGTTAAACCATTATTGAAGTAAAAAACCATCATGTCAGGGTTAACCATGACCCAATTAGTAAACCACAATTTCTGTGCCCTCACATGTGCAAAACCATCATAAAAAAACATGTATAAAAACAAGTGAAATTATGAGAGAACAATACTCAACAATATGTATTCAAACCCTTAACCATGGACTTTAATACTACCCTTTATGATTCAAGAACAATGTTTAAATCACATGATTTTTATGAACTAAAATGAAGAAAGAGTCACATGCCTGAGTTATGAAGATTCATGAAGAGATTTTGATCCTTAAGCCTCTAGATGACCACCTTGATTAAACCCTAGCCCAATCTTCTTGAGAGGTTTTTAGAGAGTTTTGAGAGTGTTTTGATCTTCTAAGTGGGGAATGAGAGACCAAATATTGTTATATAAAGTGGGGTGTTAAGGTCTTGGGGTAGGAAATATCTAAAATACCCTCAGCTTAAAAGATGTAGAAGACTCACAGAAGGGTATGGTTGGACCCCTCCACTTGTACCCATATCATACGAGTGGTACCTTACACTCATACTTTGATCAGAAAGTTGGACATCACATTGTGTCTAAGGGCATCACATTGTGTCTAACATACGACTCCATATCCTAACTCATACCCTAACCATATGACTAGTACCACCCTTCAAGTCGTACCTTAAGCAGAATATCAAGGCTAGAGACTGAACAACATATAATTTGGCACTATACTTATCGTATCATGATCATACAACTCGTATGATGTCTTCTCGTACTAATAACATAACTTGGCCAATATGACACTGACCAACATACGACTAGGGCCCTTGACCCATACCCACATCATATGAGTAGTATGGTGATTCATATGGTGCACAGAAGGTTCAAGACTCAAGAAATTTTGCATGGGCCAAAGTTTGGGGTGTTTCAATTTCGTATTGTTAGTAGCATGATTCTTCTTATAGTCCTTTAAATCCACTGTTTTATCATTATATTATTCCATCTACTAGTTTATTATTTGATTAGCTTGAATGACATTCTTTTTTTCTTTAAGTTCGATGCATTGTTTTTTTTAAATGCTCACTTGTTTAACCCTCTTTAGCTCATCGTTTTGGCCTAGAAATCTTTTATCGCAGTTTTTTAGTTTGTTACTTTAGTATGAATCTTGTTCATTGTAAGGTTATGTTTGCTATTTTTTTTATTTAAAGTCCTTTATTTCATTCTCGGTAGCTATTCAGATTGTTTAGTTCGTTCCGAGTATGTTAGAGCCTTTCCTGAATTTTCCTTGCTCACAATGTCGATGGGAATGGTAGAGTAGGTTTATATAAGAGGAATAGTTTGTAACGCTGCGAGACTACCCCCTAGACATCACACGGTGCTTAGACCACAAGTGATCCTAAGCTAACCCATGATACTGGTATAACTTATGAGCAACTGAATAAAATACATAAAATTGGAAACAATAAGCGAAAGAGATGTCATTAGCTATACATGTTCAATATAAAACTATGTAAAACATTACAAAAATAGTTGTACAAAGGAAACCGAAACTAAATACATCAACTTTGACTGACTGTCTATGAAACCTCTACTAATACTGACTATAGGTAGTTGGGACATGACACCCAGCTATCCCTAATCAATACAACTATATAAACATATAATACTAAAACTATAGTTGACTTGAGTCCTAAAACTAAGAGAACTAATCACCTACTGACTGGAAGTTGTGAACTATTGAACCATGAGGTGTAAACTACAACTGGCACCTACATTATAAAACAATGTAGCCACACAAATATATAAGTGGTCAGTACTTTTGGAATGTACAGAGTATGTAGGGGTGAATGCAATAAGTAAAACTGAAATTGAACATATTTTCAAATCATGCATGCTAAGTGTAAAAGAACTCACCTTGATCATGAATAAAATTGAAATCTAAAATATCATAAAACATGAATAATAAAGCATAACCTGATAAGTTTAGTGAGAATACATTTAGTTTCTAAATTCTTTACTTTTATTTTCTTGGTAAGAGATTCTTATAACCGACATAAACCATGTAAGCTATCATAGAGTCCAACGTCTTACCACGTTGAGGAGAGCTCTTCTACCCTTGCCACTGGAATAGAACCTTAACTTAGAGCGATCACTAAACTTAGCCCATATTG
This sequence comes from Capsicum annuum, assembly GCF_002878395.1. NCBI lineage: Eukaryota > Viridiplantae > Streptophyta > Magnoliopsida > Solanales > Solanaceae > Capsicum > Capsicum annuum. Next base: position 163,022,096 of record NC_061116.1, on the reverse strand, counting down.
GGTAAAGAAGAGGACACTCACTGGCGAGGCCCCTAACCCTATGGTGGAATGTAGTTTCTGGATAATGGGATGTGCTAAACCCACATTCCCCTCTTAGTGCTAAATACTACTCTCAAAAAATATACTTACATGCTCATACTTATGAAATCCACCTTAAAACATCATAAGGATTTTATATACTGAAAACCAACTATGCTTTTCTTTCTTAAATCATATTCTTGAGAAAAATTTTTGGATTTTGAAGACACGTGATTTTTGATCCTCCTCGAATTTTAACTTATTTTTTGATATTAAATATTTATATTTGGTCTAATATGATTTAAATTCTTATTTTATTTTAATAATTTTTTAGTTAAAAAATAAATAACTAAATAATGTTAATTTTGAGATATTTTATTTTATTTTTATTCTAATTTTTAAAAATAATACAAAAATTTAAAAAGTAATAATAATAGTTTTATTTATAAATTTTAAATAAAAAAATAGTTTTTATACTATCTTAATTATATCTATTTAAGGCTATTTATAATTTTTATTGTATTTTCTTAAAAATAAAAATGAATTAGTTATTATTATATTTATTATTATTATTTTATTTATTTATTTATTATTTTTAGTTGTTATTATTATTACCTTCTCTCTATATATATATATTAAAAAAATTATTATTTTGAAATTTAAAACTCTCCTATCAGATAGTAACTGTTCCCCCTCAATTTCCTGCCTAGAATCCTATTATACACTGTATTAAAAATATTATTTGACAAAGAGGGTGAAAAATTAGAGAGTTCAAGAGTTTTCGATTGAAGTTTTCGGTGACAGCTATTTCCTTGCTTCATTATTTTATTTGAATCAATTACAGATTTTTATTCGAACCTAAATCATTTCTATTATAAATTATGTTGTGGAAAGGCATGAATGAAAATGTTTAAATAGTTTTTTCTGCATTATCCATCAAGTGTAGTTAAAGAATTATGTGAATTGTTATTATTAGATGTTATGCAATTATATTACTGAATATATTCGCACATAGATATTTCTATTCTCACAAACAGTTTAATGTACCCATAACAAACATGATGTATTTAATATACTTACATATATTCTGCAAAAAGACACATACTGTATCACTGTTCTTCAATATCTATTCATGACAAAACCACACACATACAATCTCTGTACACAGATCACACGTACATACTCTCACTGCATTTCACAATAACATCACGCACATATAGTGAACCAAATGGATGGGAAAGAAGAAGAAAGCAGAACGCCGAAAGAGATTGGGAGAAATAAAAAATTAGAAGATAAAAATAAAAAAATATATAGATCTTTCCGGTGAAGTTGTTGACCCAACCTCTTTTGGTCAACAACTACTCCGGTGACTCCCCAAAAAATTAGATCCACCGAAAAACTCCTAAATCAACAAAAACTAATCGTCGTGTGTTGATCCGATGCTAACTTGCCGAAAAACGTCAAATCCAGCCGCATCAGTCCTTCTCCTTGCCGAAAAAACCGTCCAACCACCAACTGGCGCACCACGTGCCGACGCCGCTATTACCGGCGGACAACCATCATCGCCGCTGCCGTCCTTATCCCCTTTTTCGACACCGGTCAGATCTGGCCACCACTATTCCTCCTCTATTTCCATCGGTGGCGACGCCATTAATGGTGAAGCCATGGCTGGCGATACACAGCCACCAGACGGCACCGTTCCCCTCTTCTTTACCCCTTACGCATCGTCGATCCCCTCTTTCCCACGTCGCCACCATTCCCCTCTGCTCTCAGATCCCGCCGAAAATGGCGAAAAATCATCGGAATCACCATCTCCGGTGAACCACCATCAGCGCAGCCCTTCGTTTCCTCCTTTTCCCGTCATATTTGTCCAACAAATCAGTCAGTCATCGCGTCTCTGCCACTGACGCCAACCACTGGCTAAAATAATTTGTGCCCTCTCTCCGTTCCTTGATTTCGGAGACTACTAATATTGTCGCCATAGCTGTCTCCCACGTAGTTGCTATTAAGGTTTGATGAGAATGAGATGACACAATTTTATTATAGTTTCATACCATTTTGTGAATGATTTTAATAAGAGATTATATAAAATGATAATGATTTTAAATTTATAAGAGAATGGTGAAAATAAGATGAGAATTTTGATATATGTAATGACCTAGCCTTTTATTTTCTTTAAGATTCTGAAAAAAAATTGTATATAGAATTCTATCAATTTGTAAGTTTTTGTTACTGTAATTTGTCATAAAAAATAAGAAAGTTGGGTATAAAGTTTTATTTTTCTCTAAAACCTGTTATACGATGAAAATAAAAATAGATAACATAAAATTGTTATGATTTTATAATAGATTAATCATGCCTGTAATGCTAGGTAAATTTTAGATATATTTTTCATAAATTTTCGTCTCAATTAAGAATGCGGTATATATATTTTTTTGAGACATTTAAAATTTAAGGATGCAATAATTTACCTTAATAAATATTTTTCTAAAAACTTAAGTTTCTTTGATTTATTTAATATAAGATAATAGATAAATTTTAGATATTAAAAATGAGCGAATCTAGGCCCCTAACATAATTTATCAAAATAGTTTAAGTCAAGATAGGTCAATAAAGCGACTGTGCTAGAACCACGGGACTCGAGGGGTGCCTCACACCTTTCTCACGATCCACAGAATTTCTTACCCGATCTTTTGTTTTCGCAGTCCAAAATAAAGAGTCATTTTCTTTTGATTAGGGATTCAATAAGGTGACTTGGAATACCACAACTCAATTCCAAGTGGTGACTCTGTAAATAAAATAATTCCTATTCAATATTGTAACTTTGATTGAAATTTTTTTTCGACTCGATCCTTCGAGCGGAAAAGGAGTGTGACATCTCTGACGACTCTACTGGAGAATAATATAAGAATTTGAGCTTTTGATATTTTTAAATTATTTTGATATTGTATTTGTTGGCCTTATGTGCTACTTGTCGCTCATTTACTGCTTTGATATTGTCGAACTGTTTTATAAATTGTCTTCTCTTGCGCACCCCCTCTGAGTCTCTAAAATGGGATAGAAGGAATGCAACGTATATATCCTACTTCCTTTTTTAGATAGCCGGAGTGTCAAGGCATCTGGTGAAGGATTATAGTCACACATTCAGCTAATTGTTGTCCTCATGTAAGTTCATGCACTCATAGATTACTCAGAAGCTCAAAATGATCTAGATTCAGACTCACAGTTTATTTCAGTTGTGCATGCTACCTTATATTCTCTGATTCCTTAGAAATTTCAGCTTAACTAGCTACATTCGAGGATGAATGTTCTTAAGGGGGGAAATATTGTAATATCCCGCACTTTTTCTAGCTTAAATTAGTCCCTATAATGTTAAGAGATAGCTTCCAAAATGAATACTATTAATTTCGCGTTGAATTTCTTAGATTTAGACTTTTCGTTGCATAAGAAATTGAATTAGCTTTTTGATGATATAAGATTCGCCTAAATCCGATAATCGAGTAAGAAGTTATGACTATTTTAAGTTTCTGTTGCAAAACACCGTCGTTTAGACCTTTAGCGCATCGCGGGTCAATGTAAATTTCAAATTGTCCCATTCCAGTGGCCCTTTGCAATATTGGCACATCACGGAGAGAGTCAATTTCCCGTTTGTCAATTTCCAAAGGTCCAGCGCGATAATGGCGCGTCGCGCCATTTGCCAAAATAGCATTCCAAAGGGGCACCGCGATGTTTTCACGTCGCGGAGTCTGCACAGTTTTCATTCGTCGATTTCTAGTGAGCCACCGCGATAGTGGCGCGTTGTGGTGGCCACCTAGATCGAAAAAATGGACATTTTTCAGTTTCGTTAAGGAGTTTAAAGGGGGTATTTTGGTAAATCTCCAACCCCCAATCCATCCAAAAATAAAGGATTAATCATATTTGAAAGCACTTTATGCTTTATTCATCATTCTCTCTCAAACAAAATCCTAAGGCTCATACTTCCTCTCTAAGAAACCTAAAATTTCCTCCATCAATTCTCCAAGATAATACAAGATTAAGGATCCCCAACTCAAGAACTCCAAGAAGTCTTCTCCAAAACATCAATCGAGATTCAAGATTCAAGTTATAGCATTTAGATCATCAAATTAAGGTATATGGGATTTGAACAAGGATAATTTGCTCATCCTTGTGTCCAAAACTTTATTTTAATTACAAATTTACTGCAATTTATGTGATTTTTCATGAAATTCAAGTTAGGGTTTATACCCATTATAGTTATTTATAAGCTTGTGATATTTCCATTGATTTAGAAGTTGAATCTCATGCTTATGTTTATATTTTCATGTATATTGCTGAAGTTTTCCAGATTTTTGGGTTGTTTTACCAAAATTTACATAATTAAGCATGATTGTTATGATGATTTAATATGAGATTGATACATGGGTTACTACCCTAAGATTGAATATTATTATTTCAAGAAAGATATGCTTTAAGCATCTTATGAGAAGAATATTTTCAATCTTTCAGAAGAAGCTTTGATCTTTTGATCATTAGTTTTGCTTTGGAATCCACTACAGATCATTACAGTTTACAAAACTCAGAATTTTCTTTATTTACAGATTTACTCAAATAAATGCATAACTAGTTTTTCATATAAATCCTTATGCTAGTTTTTAAAAGTTGATTTCCAATGGTTTGAGCATACAGATTTAAGAGGGAGTAGTATTTAGCACCGAGCGGAAAGTGTGGGATTAGCGTGCCCTATCTTCCACAAAACTACGTAGCCAACATAGGTACAGATTCAGATTATTCCCATTTATATGAATGAAAGATTTAGCTTGTGATCGATCACATGGATTAGGTTATACTCCCTGGCAAGAGTATGACACCTCTCCTTAACGTGAGGTTTCCTCCTTAGGAGGTCAAGATATTGGACTCCATGTAGCTCACATGGTTTATGCCAGTTAAAAGAACCTCCCTAACAGTAAAGATTTTAAGAATAGATTTAAAAGTATTCTCCCTTCAGTCTAACAGTTAAGAATATATTACCTAAAGTTTTGAAAGAATTCCCTTGCAGAATAAGTTTTTAGATATGACTTGAGAATAAGAACAAAATACAGATTTTAGAACTAAGTGTTATGACTCACAAAATTTATACTATATGCTTTACTATTCATGACATGATTTTCAGATTTGAGATTACTCAAGCCTGTGTGAGTCATTTACATTTAGCATGCATGATTTGATAAACTGTGATGATATTGTTTACTTATTGCATGCACCCCCATATACTCAGTACATCCTCAAAGTACTGATCTACATATATGTCTATGTGCTACATTATCTCATAATATAAGTACAGGTGCTGAGTCTCAGCAGCGTGAGTGATTCCCGAGCATCTCATCTACATCCCTGCAGTTGGTGAGTCCTCATAGTTTGGGGACTTAGTTATTCACGCTTTCAGTTTATTAGCAGATATTTCTCTTTTTCTTTCAGACAGTGTGAGTCAGCTGAGGCCTGTCCCAGTGACTCTCTAGATTTATATAGTAGAGGCTTGTTGGACTACCAGATTTAGTATTCAGATTTTATTTTAGTACTCAGATTGTAAGTATTTCCTTTCTTCGGCTACTCAGATAGTTCAGAGAGTTTTTACGCATTCATTATCATCTTATATTCGTATTTCCCTATTTTGAGATTCAACCTTAGTAGAAAGTAGCCAGGGGTTAGCTCTAGACTACTTGTAGTTCGGAGCACCGTTTGACATTCTGAGAACTCATATTTCGGGGCATTACAGCTTTGTACAACAGATATTTCATGAACTGCGCACACCTGATTCTCATCTTAGTGAAATACATAGGCAATCCTTCATGGATTCAGTGATTTTAAAGAAAGAAAAATATATTTGGGTTTCCTTCTAAACAAATAAAAAAAAGTTTTTGATCTGTATATAAAAATAAATTAATTTGTTTTCAAAAATAAAAAATATGTTTTTATCATTATCTTCAAATTCAAAAAACAAAAAAAAAAATCTTTCTCATTTATCAAATTACAAGAAAATTGTGTTTCTCCATATCTCCAGCTTCGAGAACTACACACACCTGATTCTCATCTTAGTGAGATACATAGGCAGCCCTTCTGGGGTTTGGTGATCTTTTACAAAAGAAGATAAAAGAAAAAGAGTTTTTGAAAATATTGCAATCTGATGCTTTTGTTATTTCTTTTCCAGTTAGTTTAAGGTGGTTGGTTTGTCAAATTTTGGCTGGTCGCCCATATTTCACCAAATTCAGGAAAGAGAGTCATGTCCAACAAGAATATAGAGAGTGAAATCATAGATAGACAAAGAGTCAAGAAAATGAGAGTTAAAGCAAGAGATTGTGAGTTTGAGGCAACATATGTTGGAAATATATCGAGCTTAGCCCAGTGGGCTGCCTCTTTCTCCATTTTCCACTATTGAACCTACAAATACCTTGAGTTTTTCACCAAATTTAAAGGTCAGTTTTTTGTTGTTGGTTATGCGCAACAATATGCCTCAGAATCTACTACAAGCCAAAAGTATCCCAATGTTTCTATCACTAATTCTCTAGATCCTCAGTATAAATCTACCACATTGATAGCACCACCTATAGTCTCTGCTTCTATTGCTCAACTCTCTACTGAGGCTTCCACCCTGTCTTTTCGTCTGACAATTGTTCTTCCCTAATCTGCTAGTGAGTTAATGTTGAACACTCTTGATGATCACTATTATACTCCTCAGCCCACATCTATGTTAATTGGACCACCAAAATTTCTTACTAAAAAGTCTGACATAATAGAAAAACAAGAGAAAATGGCTAGGAAAATAAAAAGCACAGAAAATGCTATAAAAAATTCTCAGGGAATTGCGAATTATAAAGATGTTGCATATAAAGACTGGGCATGTCTTCAAGTGTTAACCTTCCTCCAAGGCTTAAGACATTGAAATTTGAGGAACATAATGAGTACGAGGATTCTATAAAACACTTGGGACGATATTGCCATCAGTTGAGAAGGATTAAAGGAAGAAAAAAGAAAACATACCTATTATCGTTATAGGGGAAAAATAGAGCTCGAGAGGTCTAACTCAACAATATTATCAGTATCAATCCCGAGCTTGCACATAAAATTCATATGCTCACCTGCAAAAAGGTTCCTTTCTGCAATATCCAAGATATTTTATTCCACTTCCTCAGTATCTTTTGAACAATGCACAGTTGTATGATCATCCATTTTCTTATCCACAATGGAATGGACCGGTCCCCTAACATCATTCACAACCCATACATACTTATCAAGAAACTTCTAAGTCTAAGTTTCAATTGAGGCCAGAGTTTGCAAAGAGAAGAAATTCAAAGAATAATTTTGCATCAATTGAGGAGTCATATTTCAGTTTATTCTAGAGATTGAGAAAGTTGGGCATAATTACTCCTCTCCTTAAGTGTACTCCTGATCCACATTCAAGAAATTTTGATCCTCATGTATGATGTGCATACCATTATGATATTTACGGTCACAGTATTGAGGATTGTCGTGCTTTGAAAAGAGAAATAAAAAGGATGATTCAAGAAAAAATAATTATAGTGCAAAACATTGACACTACGAGCGTCACACGAAATCCTTCATCAACACATGGTAATGCAAAATATGTGAGAAACAATGATTTAAGCATCAGGATCCAAATATTATTTGTTGAAGGAAATGTGTTGGACAGTAGTGGAAGCTCTAGTCATGTTGATATGCAAACTAGTGGCTAAGATGTCAAGCTCAACAATTGGGAAGTCATTCCTTTCCTTACTTGAAAGGATTGTTGGTAGCTTGTTTTGGTTTTTTTTCTATTTTTTTTTGAATTACTTTGGGATTGTAGTTTGATATCTATCTTGTTTTTTTCTGTCTGTCATTTTCGTTTAAACCCTTCTATCTTTTCTTTTAATGAAATTAGTTTCCTTGTTGTTTTGTCTTATTTTTAAATTGTTTGTTTGTCTTCATTACACAATATATTTTATGTTGATTTATGACATACCTGTGGAATTTCAGCCACATCTTAAAGTCCAGTTTTAAGCATAAACATTGAATCAGAGAGCTAAAGTTAGAAAAAGAGAGCATCTGAGAAAATAAGTAAAGTGTTGAGGTGTTTGGAGACATAGTTACAACCTCACTTGAATATATTGAGGCAATCACCTTGTAAATAAAAATAATTTGGTCTTCCGTGAGAAGGTCCATCTCAAATATTTTGAATAAGATCAATCAAAGGATATATAGTTTCCACAGTCAGGAGAAGCAAAAGGAAGTTAGCTAAAAAATAAAGGCATGAGTCATCTATTAAGAGAAAAGTTCAACACATATAGACCTGTATGTTTCATGTGAATGAGAAGCAGTGATATACGTGCTCAGTCAAAATTAATGTTGAAAAAGATATGTATGATTTTTATGTTCACTCTCAGATTGTATGTTAAGTACTTGTGATTTTAAGGATTGATATGACGAAACTATTTCATTCTGCTATCCAAATGTTGTGTCATCCTTTGTTACCCCCTTTGAGCTTTAATTTTATTTTCTTTCATACACCTTTTTTGAAATCAAAATAGAGTCTGAAAAGAAATATAAAAAGAAAAGAAAAAAAAAGAAAAATAAAAGTATAAAGAAAGAGAGATATAGTCATAAGAAGTGCCAAAAAGAAATAGAGTCAGCAAAAATAAATCTGTGTGTATGTCTCTCTCTAAAAAAACCAAAGAAAAAAAGAAAAAAAAAGGAGCCAAGGTTAGAGAAAAAATCAAGCAAAAGAATAAGATGTCTGAACTACGTTTGACCTGATTTTGGTTATGACAAGATACGTAGTCAGCCCTACTCCGGGGTTCGGTCCAACCAAAAGAAAATTCAAATTACCCAGAATGAAATGAAACTAGGGCAAAGATTAATTTCTTAAAAGAGCTGATTCCAAAAGTTGTATGTTTTACCCAATATTATGTAAATTTTTTAGCCTCATGCCTCCTTTTCTTTCTAACCTTTTTCCAAAGGCCAAGTTACAACCAAAGAAAGACTTTCAGATTGATCTTTGAGAATGTCAAGGCTAAACATGTTATGGGTGCATGATTTTTTGTATGTTAGGCATTATTTTAAAAAAAATAAAAAAAATAAATGAGTAAAAATGAGAGAGTATTATTAGTGAAAATCTTTTTGGGCACCATAAGGCGATAATGAGCTGAGAAAGAAATGAAAATGAGATAGGCGTTGGCAAAAATCCATTGAGGTGCCACTAGTCGAAGGAGGATTGTGATCTAAAGAGAAAATATTCAAGATTGATTCTATTTCAAACTCAATAAGTGGACAAGAGTTGTAATGATTAGTGTGCATTGATCAGGTTATTTAAGTCAAAATGCATGTCATGATTGCTGGAATAGACTATCACACCCAAATAAGTTTTCTTCTGTTGTTTCAAAAAAAGATGCCTATTGTTTTTCCCTTTTCTCTTTTTTTTATCTTTTTAATTTTTTGGTATCTTTGTCATCAAATAAAAATTATTGTCATTTTTCTCGTGTCTTTTAGTCGAGTCCGTATCATAACAAATGAGAAAAGATTTCAAAACTGGCTACTAGCTTTTTTAATTGCACAAAGCAAGACAAAAAATCAACACATGAAAGAGACATGATTGTGAGCTGAAATAAGGCATGCAGAAAGTTTGTCAACAAAAGAGTATGGGAACTCATGAAAATACCAAGGTTCAAATGGTTTATTTGAGAAGCATGGAAAAGCAGAGATACTGTGTTTGTTTCGGAGTCACCGACTTGCTGCATTGGGTCAACAATGCAGCAAGTCGGTGACAGATTCTAATGGTTGGAATCAAGGTTAAATGTGATGAGGGCAAGAGTGATTTCCACAGAAGCTAAAGCCACAAACCTACCACCAAATTTTTTAAAACTCACAAGTTATCTTTGATGAAACAGGAAATATGTTACCTTTAAATCAATGACTTCAGAGAATAAATATCAAAGGCTGCAATGCCTTATTTCCACAAATGTTGAAAGCAATGTTGCTACACAGGTTTGATAATCAAATTACAGAGCTTGCTTGAAGAAAAGGGTGAAGAAAAAGGAAGTCCAGGAGCTTATCTGAAGAACAAGGTGAAGAAGAAGTAAGTCCAGGAGCCCTCCTAAAGAACAGGGTAAAGGAAATATAAGTATAGGAGCCCGCCTGAAGAATAGGGTGAAGGAAATATAAGTCCAGGAACCCTCCTGAAGAACAGGGTGAAGAATAACGAAGTCTAGGAGCCCGCTTAAAGAATAGGGTGAAGAAAATATAATTCCAGGAGCCCGCCTGAAGAACAGGATGAAGAAAAAGTAATTCCAGGAGCCCGCTTGAAGAACAGGGTGAATAAAAAGAAAGTCCAGGAGCTCGCCTGAAGAATAGGGTGAAGAAAAAGGAAGTCCAGGCCTGAAGAATGAAGTGGAGAAGAAGTAAGTCCAGGAGTCCACCTGAAGAACAGGATGAAGAAAAGAAAGTCCAGGAGTCCACCTGAAGAATAGAGTGAAAAAGAAATAAGTATAGGAGTCCGCCTGAAGAATAGAGTGAAGAAAAAAGAAGTGTACGAGCCCGCCTGAAGAACAGGGTGAAGAAGAAGTAAGTCCAATAGCCCGCCTGAAGAATATGGTGAAGAAGCTTAAAGTCCAGGAGCCCGCCTGAAGAACAGGGTAAAGAAAATGTAATTCCAGAAGCCCGCCTGAAGAATAGGGTGAATTATCTGTACATAGATCACGCATACATACTCTCACTGCATTTCACAATAACATCACGCACATACAGTAAACCAAATGGATGGGAAAGAAGAAAATAGAAAATAGAAAGAGATTAAGAGAAATAAAAAATTAAAAGATAAAAATAAAAAAGTATATAGATCTTTCCGGATAAGTTTTTCGCCAGAATCGCCAAAGAAAATAGTGACCCGACCTCTTTTGATCAACAACTACTCCGGCGACTCCCCCAAAAATTAGATCCATCGGAAAACTCCTAAATCAACCAAAACTGATCGTCGTGTGTTGATCCGACACTAACTTTCTGGAAAATGTCAGATCCAGCCGCATCAGTCCTTCTCCTTTCCAGAAAAACCATCCAACCACCAACTGACGCACCCCACGTCAACGCCGCTATCATCGGCGGACAACCATCATCACCGCTGCCATTCTTATTTCCTTTTCCGACGTTGATCAGATCTGCACACCACCATCCTTCCTCTATTTTCGTCGTCGGCGACGCCATTAATGGCGAAGCCATGGCCAGCAGTACACAGCCATCATCCGGTGCTGTTCCCCTCTCCTTTACCCCTACTTGTCGTCGATCCCCTCTTTCCCTCTTTTTCGTGCCGCCGTCATTCACCTTTGCTCCTCAGATCCCATCGAAAAACGGCGACAAATTATCGGAATCACCATCTCCGGTGAACCACCGTCGGTGCAACCTTTCATTTTCTCCTTTTCCCGTCACATTTACACCAATAAATCAGTTAGTCACCGCATCTCTGCCACTGACGCCAACCACTTGCTGAAATAATTTGTGCCCTCTCTCCATTCCTCAATTTCAGAGACTACTAATATGCCGCCATATCTGTCGCCCACGTAGTTGCTATTAAGGTTTGATGAGGCTGAAATAGCACAATTTTATTGTAGTTTCATATCATTTTGTGAATGATTTTAATAAGAGATTATATAAAAGGATAATGATTTTACATTTATAAGAGAATAGTGAAAATAAGATGAGAATTTTGACATATGTAAAAGACTTAGCCTTTTATTTTCTTTAAGATTCTGAACTTAAAAATTGCATATAGAATTCTGTCAATTTGAAAGTTTTTTTTACTGTAATTGGTCATAAAAAATAAGAAAGTTGGGTATAAAGTTTTATTTTTCTCTAAAACCTGTTATACCATGAAAATAAAAATAGATAAGATAAAATTGTTATGAATTTATAATAGATTAATCACGCCTGTAATGCTTGGTAAATTTTAGATATGTTTTTCATAAATTTTCGTCTCAATTAAGAATGCGGCATACGCATCTTTTTGAGATATATAAAATTCAAGGATGCAATATTGCATCTTGATAAATATTTTTCTAAAAACTTAAGTTTCTTTGATTTATTTAATATAAGATAATAGATAAATTTTAGATATTAAAAATGAGCAAATCTAGGCCCCTAACATAATTTATCAAAATATTTTAAGTCAAGATAAGTCAATAAAACAACCGTGCTAGAACCACGAGACTTGAGGGGTGCCTTACATCTTCCTCTCGACCAACAGAATTCCTTATCCGATCTTCTATTTTCGCAGACCAAAATAAAGATTCATTGCCTTTTGATTAAGGATTCAATAAGGTGACTTGGAACACCACAACTTAATTCCAAGTGGTGACTCTGTAAATAAAATAATCCCTATTCAATATTGTTACTTTAATTGGAAAAATCATTCGACTCGATCCTTCGAGCGGAAAAGTGTGACAAATTTTATGTCTTATCTTAGATATTAAGATCTAAACTGAACTTTAATCATGTTGTAATACTTGTAACTCGATCTTATAAGCTTAAACTTCTTGTAAACTCAATAGATTTTGCTTAAACTTGAAATCATTCATCATCTCATAGAAACTTCAGATCAAAATATCAAACTCAATTCTCAATTTAAAATCTTTTATCATCTTATCAAGCTTCTTGTTAAAAAAAGTGAAATTTATCTCATGAAATCATCAAACTGAACAATCAAGATCACTTTCATGGATTCAAAACATAAGTAATCATGTAATCATATGCAAAATAATGTTCCATTCATAAGAAAGCTTCAAAATCCCAAATCATAAGAAAAATGGGTACAAACTCTAGTAAGCAAATTTATTTAAAATTAATTTAACAAATAAAATTTTGGGCACAAGGATGGAATAGTATCCTTGTTCAAACCCCACATACCCGAATTTCTTGATTTCTTGAAGGAAAACATAAATTTGGATCCTTGGGATTGAGAAATCCTTTTTGAGTTACTTGGGAGGAAGAGAATGAGGAGTTTTAGGAGCCTTATACTGATTTTGGATGACCTTATGGTTATAAAATCCATTGGAGGAGTTATAGGGTGGGAAAGGACCATTTCCCTCTTGATTTAACATGGGAAAACATGTTTTCACATCTGGGAAAGGAGGTTAGTGGTGCGACTCCCATTGTGGACCACAGGGTTTGTGGGGAAAACCCAAATACAGACCTTAGGGTTCGTATGGTGAACCCAAATGCGATCCACAGGCAGTATAACTGCCCCTTTTGTGGTGCAGGGTTATCACTGAGTGTCTCACTAAAATGCCTGTAACTTTTGACTCCAAACTCAGATTGACGAATAGTCAGTTGCATTGAAAAGAAGACTCAAAGGGATTTAATTTGATATATAATGGGACATATAACTTGATATATTTTAGTAGTTACACTCATTTAAATTTTTCCCTTATAGAATCCAATATTAAAACTCAATCAATACAAATGTTCACAACTCCACTTTGCTCAAAGTGCTCCCTATGGCTATAATCAAATTGAAAACTCTTCACACTCAAGGTGAATGATCATGAAACCTATCTAAATTTTGAAATAATTTCTTTGGATCCTTTAAACATATGACAAATAGTTGAAAACTTATCAAGGAGCTTGTAAGATATTACATATTTCATTCAAAGACCCCTCTATGACCTTCTTGACGTGTGAGGGTACTTTTGAACCTACACAAGAGAGGAATAGAATGAAATAAGCCTCATTGACTAGAGTTATCTCTTGAAAAGTATCACCTAGCCCTTTTAGTCTTGGATTAAATTCATTGCTTGTTTTCTGCTCTATGTTAAATTAGAATGGCCTCTGAAACTTTTCTGTTAAATAAAAGCAGAGGGAATGTCATATTGACATTGAGGGATACTTAAACTCCTTTATAATATTTTGACTATTAAATCCCTGAAACTTGTTAAAGAAAGGATCAAAAAGGTCTTGTGAATGCCTAGAACAATGAGCTTCACTATGAGTTTTTGTTGTTTCATTTATTATTATTTGGTGAAATTATTTGGGCATGTCATAATTCTATAGATGTGTGACTTCACTTTAAATCTATTTTTACAACGTCAAGTATTCTGTTCTTTGATATTTTGGTCGTCTTTTGAGTCTGTATGTGCATTTTTTTTAGGGATTTGATTTATGGTTCTCTTTAGTTCATAGTACTAAGAAAGAGTTAATGAAGCCTTGAAGGAAGGGCAAAGTTGTTTATTGCTTTTTTTTTTTTTAAATGTTTGGTTATAATTTAATATGCTTAAATCACTCTTATTTCTACTTATTTGGGTCTCATAAGATTAGTTTCAAATATCTCTCCTTATTCTGTAAAATCAGTTTGCATTTTCTTCTTTCTACATACTGGTGATAACTATAATTGTGTGACTTTCCCATGTTAAGTATGCCCATTTTAATTTTTATTCTCTCTTAAATAAGAATAAAGGATTATAGAATACAAAATGTGTTCTTTTCCTTTTGAAGTTAAAAATATTTATTTTTCTTTGCATTTCTGCATCTTGACTTACTGACTTCTATCTAACAATAATAGTTTTCTTTCATTTATTATTTTTTATGCATTATACACACACACATATATATATATGCACACACACACACACACACATATATATATATATACATATATATATATATATATACACACATATATATACATACATATATATATGTATATATTGTTTTTCATATGTCATTTTATGTTTGGGATGCATATTGATCTCCTTTATTTCTTCCTTTGCATATGAATTCATTTTGAAGTCCAAATGTACTCTTTCCCCTTTGCATTTCATAATGGGACATTGAGTCCCATATTTTTTAGTCAACTTCGAAAGAAGGTCCAAAAGCCGGTTATACGGTGTACAGGTGCGAGAAGATGGAAAAATAAAAAAGGGGTCAAAACACATTGATGAAGATTTTAGGAGACTTTAAAAGTCTCAATTTTTGCTAATTTTATATTTTTGTTTATTCATTCATTCATTTTGGGCCTTAAAGAAAAGTTATAACTTAATGTGGGTGAAGTAAATCTTGAGACTTAAAGGTCTAACAATTAATTTAGGATAGGTGCAGATGGGCCAAAAGTCCAAATGAGTAGTTTAGGACAGGTGCAGTGGGCCGAAAACCCAAATTAGTTTAGGACGGGATTTGTGGATTTGGTCTTAAGATCCTAAGTCTTTTAACTACCCCCCTTTTCCCCTTTCAAGTTTATTTTCTATTAACTCATTAAACTTTATTAAATTCCCTACTAATTTGTCAAAAAATTATTTTGTACAAATCTAAAAAAATAATCTTTTTTTAATCGATTTCTTTCTAAAAGCAAATTCGTTTTTCAAAATTAGTCAAAAAATTATTTTCAAATAGTCTGGAAAACCACAAATTAGTTGATATTTTAGGTTCCTTAAAATCCTTCTTAAAATGTTAATAAGAACCTCTTATTCAAAATTTTCTAAAAATCTAAGTTTTTTTTTCTTTCTTAAAGACTTAGAATTTTCTTTAAAGGTTTTCTTGATTTTTCTAAATAAATTAAGTGACAACTTTTTTTTTTGTCAAAAATCAAGTTTGAAAACTTTTCGAAAGTATTTGAATTCGTAAAAATACAAAAGTCATCTTTTCTCCACAAAATACTAATCATATACATCTTCTGCCTATATTTTTTGTGATACAGATTCAGGTTCTTACTATCAGGATCATAGTCAGGAGGATCACAACATCTAGATTGTGAGTGATGAGTTCTCTTACTTTAAGGACTCATGTCAATTGTAGTTTCAGTATTTCATTTTCTTATTCGTATGTATTGATTAATGATAGCTGGGGGTCATATCCTGGCTACCTATAGTCAGTATTAGTAGAAGCGTCATAGATAGTCAAATAGAGTTGTGGTAATCAGTTTCTCTTTCTTTTCAGAATACAAATGTTGTAACTAAACTTTTCAATAGTAATATTTTGAAACAACTTATCTCATGATTATGCTTCCGCTTAGTAATTTTATCTCTTAATCATGTTTATATTTAATTGCTCATGCATTATGTCAGTAACATGAGTTAGCTTAGGATTACTTATGGGGGTCATATTCCGGCTACCTATAGTCAGTATTAGTAGAGGCTTCACAGATAGTCAAATAAAGTTGTTGTAATCAATTTCTCTTTCTTTTTAGAATACAGATGCTTTAACTAAACTTTTTAATAGCAATATTTTAAAATAACTTATCTCATGATTATGCTTCCGCTCAGTCATTTTATCTCTTATTTATGTTTATATTTAATTGCTCATGCATTATGTCAGTACCATAGTTAGCTTAGGATCACTTATGGTTCTAAGCACCGTGTTATGACTAGGGAATAGTCTCGAGTCATGACAAACTTGGCATTAGAGTACAAGGTTCAAGTATCCTAGGGTGTCTATAAAGTCATGTCTAGTAAAGTCTAGCGGAATGATACAGAGATGTTTGTACTTTTCTTTAAGAGGCTACATGACATTTAGGAAATGCTTTCTTTATTTTAAATCTCAGATCATGAAGTAGAGATATTCTCTAAGAAACTTATATAAATTCTAACATTGTTCCATTATTATTCACTATGCCTTATTTTCGATGTAATAGAAACGATCAATCTTATAAATGCCTACTGATAGAGTTTCTCAGATAGCCCTTATAGACTGTTATGAGATTGCACGGGGACTTGAAAGGATCCCATCAGTGCCTCTAATTCAGATGTGCCCTCAGATCCTGTAATACCCCGGGAAATTTTTCGTTGAAATTTTATGCGTAAATGTGTTGGGTTCTATCTTCTAGAATAAATTATAAATTTTTTTGTGTGGAATGTCTCAGATTATGACCCACTATTGCGTAGAGTATTGAATAAGCTTTCCAACGATATGTGGATCATCCAAAATGGACACCCGAGCGATGAGTTATGAACATTCCGATCGAACCATGAATAGTAGTGAACAGTAAAACGTGTAGGAAAAAGTACTAAGGCCTGGAGTATTTTTTCTCCAACTTTAAACGATCATAAATCCTTGTACATAATGATCCGAGTGATCTACTATATATTAACGGAGAGCTCTGTGAGTCCTCTTTCCAATGAAATTGGTTTTATCCAATTTGTCTATCGGAGGAAAAAGTTATGGTCGATCTACTTCAGCCTACCAAAAGTAAATTTTTGGGTCAACTTCAAATGATCATAACTCCTCGTACACAATGATCTGGGTGAGATACTATATAGCAACGGAAAGATATGGGAGTCTTATTTCTAATGAAATTGGTTTCATCCAATTTGGATATCGAAGCAAAATGTTATGGTTGATCTACTTTAGACTATCAAAACAGTCCATCAAAGGACAGATTCGAGAATTATTTAATTTTTAGGGGCGTTTTGGTCATTCCCCCTCACCCAAAATACGTCCAAACCCTATATTAAAGCCTATTAGGAGCATCATATGTTATATTTCATCAAATTCCCTAAAAAAGAAAACCCTAAGCTCCTACATCCAACTTCAAGAACCTCCAAAGTTCACCATTAATTCTGTAAATTTATTCAAGATTCTAAGTTCCTAGTTCAAGAACTTCAAGAACCTCAAAAGTTCACCATTAATTCTGCAAATTTATTCAAGATTCCAAGTTCCTAGTTCAAGAACTCCAAGAACCATCATTCAAAGGCACGATTAACATCTCAAAAATGAGTATCGATCTAAAGTTCATCATTCAAGGTATGTGGGGTTTTTCAACAAGAACTCTCTTTCGTTCTTGTGCCCAAAAGTAATTTTCTTTATAAAGGCATAATTTTTATTTGATTTTTATGAATTTGAAGAATGAACCCATATCTTATGATGATTATTATGAAATCTTGATGTTTATGATTTTGAAAGATGAATTTACATGTGTGGAGATATAAAGCATGAATCTTGAACGATATTTATCAAGATTTTAATATTTGGGTCGTGAATCCCCATTGAAAATTATTTTTTTTAGAAAGTGTGTGTTATAAGTATGTTGATATTGAATATTTGAGATATTTTGAATGATTTGACCTTTTGGTCTTAATGGAGTTGTTTTGAACTCGAGTGTGAAAGAAATCTACAACGTGGTTGATTTTGATACATGGGAAGCATGATGGCTCCCGATGTATATTTATATATTACTAAAATTATTTTGTTGTGGATTGTCTTTGAAATAAACTGAGCTAAGTCCGGGAGAAATATTTAGCACCGAGTGAGAGGTATAAAGCGACCTTACTTTCCTAGAACTACGTGTCCCCGTGAGAGTGAGCCTGAGGCTAATTTATATAGTGATCACTAGTTTGTGTGGATTTGATATCGATAGTCCTACTCCGATGACAAGGATAAGACGTTTCTCCCCAACGTTGGTTGGACGTTGGACTCCATGTGGCTCACATGGTTTATGTCGGTTATAGGATCTCCCAGTGTGTGTGTATTTTCTTGTGTCTATGGTGAACGGTGAAGTGATTTGAAAGTGGAATTGTGAAAGTTACTCTTTCGAAAGATTTAAATGATATTTACATTATGAGAATTGATATTCTTGATGAACTGAAGTGATTGACAAATTATATGATAACTCACATGTGTTATTATACTTATTTTATCCTCTCATGATTATGATGATTTTCTTCGGGCTATGTAAGTCTTTCATACATCCTGCATATTTCTTATAAATATTTATGATGATGATGTTTATAAAACTGCATACACCCCCATATACTCAGTTCCTTTCCATGGTACTGACCTACATCTTCAGATGTGGGTTACATTTTCTCGGAATATAGGTTCAGGTGTCAGTTCCAAGTTCGACAGTGATTCTTTGGGCACACTGTTCTACATTCTCTATTGTGGTGAGTCCTCATGTTCTGAGGATGTGATGTCTGATGTTGGTTTCACAAAATTATTTATATTTAATAACTGATTATGAGTCAGTTGGGGAATGTCTCAATGGCTCGCAGTTTTATTGATTTTCTTAGAGGCCTGTCAGACTAGTATAGATGTTGGGAGTTGACTAATAAGTCGCATTTTGTTATCTTTCTAAAATTCTTTTATTCTTGGATGATGATTACTCTATTGATATTTGAGGGTTATTTATGAAAACCCCATTGATTTGTGTTGAACTGAATGAAAATGGCTCAAAGGATTAGCTTGGGGCTACTCGTAGCCTCAAGCACTGTGTGACTCTCTGGGACCCGTCTTTCGAGGCATTACAAACTTGGTATCATAGTCTAAGGTTTAAAGATGTCCTAGGGAGTCTGACAAGCCGCATTAAGTAGAGTCTTAATCATCGGTGTATAGCGTGCCACATCTATGAGCAAGAGGCTACAAGACATTTTAGGAAAAAGTGTGATTCTTTCTTTTAGAAGTCTATCGTGCTTAAAGTGTCTCTCTCTGCTATTGATTCGTGCTCTCCTTTTTCAGAAATATGCCTCCACGTCGAGCGAGAAGAAATAATAATGTTCTGAGAATTCTGTGTCACCCAAGAGTTATTTTATCTCTTACCTCAAAGTTAGAAAGCTTATTTCCAAGGGGTGTATTTACCATTTGGTTAGAGTCAAAGACACTAAGTCTGAGACTCAAACTCTCCAGTCTGTTAACCCCGTCAATGAGTTTTCTAATGTCTTTCCGGATGATCTCCTAGGGATCTCTCCTGATAGAGAGATTGAGTTTAGGATTGATCTTCTTCCCGATACTTAGCCCATTTTTATTCTTTCTTACCATATGGCCCCTGCAGAACTTAAGGAGCTGAAAGAGCAACTCAAAGATCTACTAGATAAGGGTTTCATAAGGCCCAGTGTTTCTCCTTGGGGTGTTTTTGTGTTGTTTGTAAGAAAGAAAGATGGCTCTTTGCGTATATGTATTGATTACCGCCAACTGAATAAAGTCACCATAAAAAATAAGTACCCCCTTCTGAGAATAGATGATTTGTTTGGCCAATTGCAAGGTGCAAGTTGTTTCTCAAAGATAGACCTTCGTTCTGGCTATTATCAACTTAAAGTTAGGGAGAGTGACATCCTGAAAACCACTTTTCGAACTCGTTATGGCCATTTTGAGTTTCTTGTTATGTCTTTCGGGTTAACTAATGCCCCAGCAGCTTTCATGGACCTCATGAATCGAGTGTTCAGACCATATTTGGATATGTTTGTCATAGTGTTCATCGATGATATACTGGTGTAATCCCGTAGTGAGGATGAACATTCTGATTATCTTCGAACTGTCTCGCAAACCCTTAGAGATCACAAGTTGTTTGCCAAGTTCAGTAGGTGTGAGTTTTGGTTAAGGTCAGTTGCTTTTCTGGGTCATATTATTTCTTCTGAGGGTATTAGAGTTGATCCCCACAAGACCGAAGCTGTTAGAAATTAGCCTAGACCTATTTCTCCGACTGATATCCAAAGTTTCTTGGGTTTAGCTGGCTATTACCGCCGTTTTGTTCAGGGTTTCTCCTATATAGCATCTTCTATGACTCGGTTGACCCAAAAGAAAGTGAAGTTCTTGTAGTCCAAATCTTGTGAGAAGAGTTTTTAGGAGTTGATGACTCGACTCACTTCAGCCCTTGTTCTTTGAAAGTTGGGTTGGGTTGCGTATTGATGCAGAAGGGTAAGGTGATAGCTTATGCTTCTAGACAGTTGAAACCCCATGAGAAAAATTACCCCACCCATGACCTTGAGTTGGATGCTGTTGTGTTTGCTTTAAATCTAGAGACACTATTTGTATGGTGTCTATGTTGATGTTTTCACTGATCATAAGAGTCTGCAGTATGTGTTTACCCAGAGAGAATTGAATCTTAGGCAGAGACGATGGCTAGAATTGTTAAGGACTATGATATGAGTGTGTTGTACCATCCGGTCAAGGCCAATGTTGTGGTGGATGCCCTAAGTAGAGTGTCCATGGGTAGTGTTTTTCATGTGGTAGAAGGTAAGAAAGAGTTGCATCGTGATGTATATCGTTTGGCTAGATTGAGGGTTAGGTTGTTTGACTCTGCTGAAGGTAGTATAGAGGTTCAGAGTAGTTCCGAATCCTCCTTGGTTTTGGAAGTGAAGGAAAATCAATACTTAGATGAATCAAGGACCAAAAAGTAGAGGTTTTCTCCCAAGGGGGAGATGGTGTGTTAAGATTGCAGGGTAGATTGTGTGTCACAAATGTTGATGATCTGAGACAAAGGATTATGGATGAAGCGCACGGGGCGCGATATTCTATTCATCCTGGTGCCACCAAGATGTATCGAGACTTGTAGGGAAATCTATTGGTGGAGTGGCATGAAGAAAGATATAGCAACGTTTGTAGCTAAGTGTGTAATGTGCCAACAGGTTAACGTTAACACCAAATACCTGGTGGTATGATGCAAGAGTTTAGTATTCCCACCTGGAAATAGGAAGAGATAAATATGGACTTCATGATTGGTTTACCTCCTTCCCGATGCCATCATGATTCCATTTGGGTTGTGGTTGATAGGTTGACTAAGTCTGCTCATTTTTTGCCTGTTCATACTTCATATACTGCTGAGGATTACGTTAGATTGTATATCCGAGAGCTAGTCAGACTGCATGGAGTTCCCTTGTCTATCATTTCGTATAGGGGTACTCAGTTCACTTCGCAATTTTGGAAAGCTTTTCAGAAGGGTCTTGGTACCCAAGTGCTTTTGAGTTCTGCTTTTCATCCGCAGACTGATGGTCAGGCTGAGCGGACCATCCAGACCTTAGAGGATATGTTGAGAGCTTGTACACTTGACTTTAAGGGAAGTTGGGATGATCACTTACCGTTGATAGAGTTTGCTTACAATAATCGTTTCCACTCTAGTATTGGCAGGGCTTCATTTGAAGCCTTATATGAAAGGAAGTGTAGATCACCCATAGGTTGGTTCGAGGTGGGTGAAGCGGCTGTGAGTGGTCCTAATTTGGTATTTGAGGCTATGGAAAAAGTTAAGTTGATTAGGGAAAGGTTGAAAACTGCGCAGAGTCGTCAGAAGTCATATGCGAATGTTAGAAGGAGAGACCTTGAGTTTGAAGTTAGTGACCTAGTGTATCTGAAAATTTCACCTATGAGGGGGGTGAAGAGATTTGGAAAGAAGGGGAAGCTTAGTCCCCGTTATGTTGGTCCTTACAAAATTCTTAGCCGTGTTGGTAAGGTAGCTTATGAGGTCGAGCTGCCTTCCGAGTTATCCTCTGTTCATCCAATATTCCATGTCTCCATGCTTAGAAAGCATATTAGCGATGCTGTGGTAGTGGATTCCTCTGTGAGTGCTGACATTCAAGAAAATCTTTCTTTTGATGAGATTCCTGTTGAGATTTTTGATTTTAGTGTCCGAAGACTATGGAACAAAGAAGTTTCCTTGGTCAAGCTGTTGTGGCGAAACCAATCTGTTGAGGGTGCAACTTGGGAAGCTGAGGCGGATATGTGATCCAAGTACCCGCACCTATTTTCCACAAACTATGATCAAGCCAAAGGTACTGTTCTTTCCTAAATCATGCACTTTTGATAAAAGTTGCCGCAGTTCAGCTGTCATTTATTATGTGTTCAGCTGTAGTTTCTTGAATTTATGCATTCTATGTTGCATTCAAAGTGAGAAACGATGTGTTGATGAGTCTAATGAATGGTTTCAGCTGTATGTTCTATTCCCTATCTAATCTTGGCATGTCTAGCATCATTCGAGGATGAATGGTTCCAAGGGGGAGATGATGTAATACCCCGGGAAATTTTTCATTGAAATTTTGTGTGAAAACGTGTTGGGTTCTATTTTCTAGAATGAATTATAAATTTTTTCATGCGGAATGTCTTAGATTATGACCCACCATTGCGTAGAGTATCGAATAAGCTTTCCAACAATATGTGGATCATCCAAAATGGACACCTGAGCGACGAGTTATGAACATTCCGATCGAACCATGAATAGTAGTGAACAGTAAAACGTGCAGAAAAAAGTACTGAGGCCTGGCGTATTTTTCCTCCAAATTTAAACGATCATAACTCCTTTTACATAATGATCTGGGCGATCTACTATATATCAACGGAAAGCTCTGCGAGTTCTCTTTCCAATGAAATTGGTTTCATCCAATTTGTCTATCGGAGGAAAAAGTTATGGTCGATCTACTTCAGCCTATCAAAAGTGATTTTTTGGGTCAACTTCAAATGATCATAACTCCTCGTACACAATGATCTGGGTGAGATACTATATATCAACGAAAAGATATGAGAGTCCTCTTTTTACTGAAATTGGTTTCATCCAATTTGGATATCGGAGTAAAACGTTATGGTTGATCTACTTCAGACTATCAAAACAGTCCATCAAAGGATGGATTCAAGAATTATTTGATTTTTAGGGGCATTTTGGTCATTCCCCCTCACCCAAAATCTGTCCAAACCCTATATTAAAGCCTATTAAAAGCATTATATGTTATATTTCATCAAATTTCCTCAAAAAGAAAACCCTAAGCTCCTATATCCAACTTCAAGAACCTCCAAAGGTCACCGTTTATTTGCAAATTTATTCAAGATTCCAAGTTCCTAGTTCAAGAACTTCAAGAACCTCCAAAGTTCACCATTAATTCTGCAAATTTATTCAAGATTCTAAGTTCCTAGTTCAAGAACTCCAAGAACCATCATTTAAAGGCACGATTAACATCTCAAAAATGAGTATCGATCTAAAGTTCATCATTCAAGGTATGTGGGGTTTTTCAACAAGAACTCTCTTTCGTTCTTGTGCCCAAAAGTAATTTTCTTTATAAAGGCATGATTTTTATTTGATTTTACGAATTTGAAGCATGAACCTATATCTTATGATGATTATTATGAAATCTAGATGTTTATGATTTTGAAAGATAAATTTATATGTGTGGAGATATAAAGCATAAATCTTGAACGATATTTATCAAGATTTTGATATTTGGGTCATGAATCCTCATTGGAAATTATTTTTTTTTTGAGAAAGTGTGTGTTATAAGCACGTTGATGTTGAATATTTGAGATATTTTGAATGATTTGACCTTTTGGTCTTAATGGAGTTGTTTTGAACTCGAGTGTGCAAGAAATCCACAATGTGGTTGATTTTGATACATGGGAAGCATGATGGCTCCCGATGTATATTTATATATTACTAAAATTATTTTGTTGTGGATTTTCTTTAAAATGATCTGACCTAAGTCCAGGAGAAATCTTTAGCACCGAGTGGGAGGTATAAAGCGACCTTACTTCCCTAGAACTACGTGCCCCCGTAGGAGTAAGCCTGAGGCTGATTTATATAGTGATCACTAGTTTGTGTGGATTTGAGATCGATAGTCCTACTCCGATGGCAAGGATAGGAAGGCTCTCCCCAACGTGGGTTGGACGTTGGACTGCATGTAGGTCAAATGGTTTATGTTGGTTATTGGATCTCCCAGTGTGTGTGTGTTTCCTTGTGTCTATGGTGAATGGTGAAGTGATTTGAAAGTGGAATTGTGAAAGTTACTCTTTCAAAAGACTTAAATGATATTTACATTATAAGAATTGATATTCTTGATAAACTGAAAGTGATTGACAAATTATATGATGACTCACATGTGTTATTATACTTATTTCATCCTCTCATGATTATGATGATTTTTTCAGGCTATGTGAGTCTTTCATACATCCTGTATATTTCTTATAAATATTTATGATGATGATGTTTATAAAACTGCATACACCCCCATATACTCAGTTCCTTTCCATGGTACTGACCCACATCTTCAGATGTGGGCTGCATTTTCTCCGAATGTAGCTTCAGGTGCTCAGTTCCAGGTTCGACAATGATTCTTTGGGCACGCTGTTCTACATCCTCTGTTGTGGTGAGTCCTCATGTTTTGAGGACGTGATGTCTAATGTTGGTTTCACGAAATCGTTTACATTTGATAACTGAGTATGAGTCAGTTGGGGCATGTCTCAATGGCTTGCGGGTTTTATTAATTTTCTTAGAGTCTTGTCAGACTAGTATAGATGTTGGGAGTTGACTAATAAGTCGTATTTTGTTATCTTTCTAAATTTTTTTTAATTCTTGAATGATGATTTCTCTGTTGATATTTGAGGGTTATTTATGGGAACCTCGTTGATTTGTGTTGAACTGAATAAAAATAGCTCAAAAGGTTAGCTTGGGGCTACTTGTAGCCTCAAGCACAGTGTGACGCTCCAAGACCCATTTTTCAGGTTGTTACAGATCCTTTCTCAGAATCCTATGGCAACATGACCTAGAGTTAGAAGCATAAGCCTAGAAGTGTAACAACATAAAGTGGGGATAATGTTTATCTGGATTTAGTACATGAGGGTTATATACCTATTGATATAGCAAGGTTTCCTGTATATTATATAATATCAATTTGCAATAGATTTACCAGTTAAAGCAGGCTCAGAGTATGTTAAATCTTTAGCCAAGATCGAGATTTGGCAGTTAAGGTTGAGTATGTTCATAAAATTTTGAGTGGACTAGTGTTTCATGATTTTTATTTGATAGTAGTAAATTTATATTAGAGTATGAAAGTTTTGTGGCTATCCACGATAAGTGTTAGAATCTAATATTGAATTATGGATAATCCTAATAAAGAAAAAAGTTTGAAGTTATAGAAGGAAAAAGGGTTCACTAAGGGTATTGTGATATTTTAGAAGACTTTAAATTAATAAGAGGTTTAAGTTATTGTATAGTTACTATTGGGGATATAGAAAGTTAAGAGTTATGTCTCAGAAGGAAGTACTAGCAACAGGTTTTACACTTTCGGATATAGTCTTTTAGGGGGAGTTTAGTATTTATGTATACTATTATATCCTAAACTCTAGAGTAGAGTGATTGCAGTTTAGTTTAGAGTTATTGAAAAGGTCTACAGACTTAGAATGATGGCTTAAATCTAAGGGGGTGATGAGATAACAAAAAACCAAATCAGGTTTCCAATTCTAGTAGTGATGCTAGTGAAGTTCTACAGCAGAGTTAAGGGAGGTAGAGAGATGACCCAATCCTACATCTGTATATTTCTTATACTTTAGTCATTAAAACACTATACTCATTCCATACTTATCAGTGATATGATCATAACTCATATTCATCTAGCTCATACAAAATTATGTCTACTCTTAATTTATAGAATAAAGAGTAATCTCCCAGTCAGTAGTACAAATCATACTCTGCGACTCTATGAATTTCAGTCTCAAGTCATATAGCTCATGATTCATATTTTGCGGCACACTCAGTTTCATGTACTCATGATATATCCTTGATGACTTGTGAGATCACACTACATCATGTATGCTCCCATATTAGATATCTTGAACAAGTTCAATCATAGTATGTTTTACCATCAGACTTCAGTTGAGTGTCAAAGTTATGAAAATCCTTATGTCAAGATTTCATAGTATCCCTCTTATTTTATATTCTTATGTCCTAGATTCTTGTAACCCTCTTTATGCTTTGAGGATGATGTTGCTAGTAGTTGATAAATTGACCTGAATAATTTATTAATATACCTACAAATAATAACTTATGGTGGTTAGTGACTCTATGATTAGAACTTAAGGTTAATTGTTTAAGGTGGAAAAAAGAAGTGTATCTTTGAGGGTGATAGAATATAGAATATAGATTTTTGTGGTTAATACCAGTGTAGTCCTTTAAGTGGTAGAGTTAAGATTGGGTTAAGTGAGAGTATCTAGTTAGGCTAGACATAGCTTTTAGCATTCATATGTAGTGTACCCATAATAAAGTTAGAAGTTTCAGCTAGCTAAGTGTGGCATGTCCATAAAAAGGAAGCATGGTTGAGAGATGTTGCTAAGTTAGAAGTTGTTAGTCTTTTGAGAAAATCATAGTATTCCTATCCTTAATTTTGACCTAAGATATTCTTGTTTCATTATAGGTAGCTTCAGACTAGAGGTGTCTCATATTCAACTCTAAGTCATTCCTATTATATGAGCTCAATCTAGCAGACTTGGATGCTCAAACCATGTTATAATACTTATTCAAATATCTTATTCAGATCATGCCCAAAATTCTTCCCTCCCTAATGCTATTAGAACCTCTGATAAAGATCGTTGAAGGTAACAAATATTCCTTTGTCAGTGACTCTCAGATATTTCATGTCATTATTTCTAACTTTACAATTCTACATATATGTTTGTTCCAAAAATAATTTAATTGAGTTAAAAACTCTCAATATGGGTTTATCCCTGCAACTAGCAGTTCAGTTCAGCGATCAGACAAACAAGCTCTTATAGTTTCCCATTATTTCATCTAGTCTTACTATACTAAGTTTTATGTATATTTCTATTCCATAAGGTTCTTTATTTATATTTTATTTTATGTGTTAGTTTAGTTGAGTGCTTCCTTCAAGTCTAAATCAACCTCAACCATAAAAAATATTCAGGTTTAAAAATTAGTTTTATGTTAGTTATCCAACTTTAGAAGTCAGCCAAACTGCATTAATAAGCACCCTAATTTTCAAAATATTCTAAGTTTCAGTTTGAAATTCAGTTATCATGTCTACACTCAGCTCTTAGAATTAAATTTTAGGGTTTGCACCTCTTTCCCTAACTTCTTAGCTTAGTTTTCATTTGGGGACAAATGTCCCCAATAAGGAGATATTGTAACACTCTAAAAATCCAAGCCATGATTAGAATCATGATTCAAGTGCATACAAAAATCAAACATCATTATTTTATAGTATGAGCATTAATTTAAACATGTATTAAGGCCACAAGTAACTTCTAACTTATAGCCAAGTCAAAACCTTCCTTACCGATTGACTTCTTGTGTAGTATGTTGCTACAGTCAACTTCAAACGAGTATAACTTCTAGATTCTGAAGTATTTTTGAGCTGAAAACACACCAAATGATAGATAATTGAATTATACTTCCAACATATCTAGTTATTTCTTAAACTGATATTGGAGTAAAACATAATTCTCTATTTAGCTAAAGGTATTTGTCTGCCAAAGTATGACAATCAGTCGATGGATAATTGCACAAGCGATGGCCCGTCAGGCCAAACCACCAGTATTAAATAGTAAGATCAAAATTTATTCATTTTTAGATGGTTTGAGTGATTGTTAGTAGAGGGAGTGATGTTCCGTCACCCAAACCATTAGTCAGGACTATTCTATGTTATTATATCATTTTCAAAGAGTTTTTTGGTCTTTTTCCACTTTTTAAACACCAAAGAAATTTAAGCCATCCTAAGGCTGGGATATAAGTGTAAAATTCCTTAACTCAAAATTCATTCAATACATAGAGAGAAAATAGAGAAAGATACGATTTTCTTCTTCCAAGGGAAAACTTAGGGTTCTTCATCTTCAAGTTTAAGTCCTCCAAATTTTAGTACAAGAATCAAAAGTAATTAGGTATATGGGTACTTAATGAGGATCTCCTTTCATCCTCATGCTTAAATTATTATTTTGTTCATGAATTTTATGATTTTCTTAAACTAGGGTTTTTGCCCAATTATGATTTCTAGCTTAAATTCAGTCCCTCATGATATATTATACATTTGTGAGCTTGTTTTAATAATTATTCATGATTTCTTAGGGACATATTATATCATTCATGTTATTATTAAGTCCATGTATGATTTACATGATATTAGTTAAGATTTCAAGCATATGATCAAGCTATATAAGATGTATCAATTTTCAAGACTTTAAGCACTATTTATCATGATTTGATGGATTTCAGTCTATATTAGTCTGATATGACATGTCTCCTATGAAATTTATTATCCTTATAGTATTGTCATTTTATGGCTCCCCAATACATTGATATTCGGTATTTTGGACTGTACTTGTGAAATTCCCTGGTTATATTTAGATTATAGAATTTCAACTATTACTTGCGTTCTTCAAAGATGGCGGTTTATGAGCATTTGATGACCTAGGATATCATCCAATGTCAGTTAAAACTCATCCTTCCATTTATGTGATTTAGAATGCTTTCAGATAAGTACTTATACGTTAGTATCGTAACATTAGTATTATTGAGTTATTCAGTATATCAGCTTATATTTAGTTGAGAGTAGTACTTAGCACCGAGCAAACGTAGAGCTGAAGGCTCACCTGTCAGTTAGGCTGAGACCTTTAATAGAAGTCCCTAAGTCTCAGAACTATGGCATCACTGTAGGTTCTAAAGGGTCACTCATCAGACTAGGTTTGACACCATAGTCCTTTTAGACATTAGTTTAGTAGTGCCACATCGGATCAACCTTTATCCCCTAGCAAGGTATATTGGGCCTTTTTTATTAGAATTATACATCAAACTCCATGTTTATATCTTAGTTATTGCATGACCTTGTGATTAATTTATTCAGTACAATATTGATTAGTTACATGTTTATTTATTTGGACATTGCATCAGTTCACATCCCACAGTTTCAAACTCAGTATTTGTACATGATCCTCAATTTAGTTTTACTTTTTTTATATTATGAATTTTTAGATTATCACTGCACATCAGTATAAATATATTTTATATAGGGTCATTGCACTATAATTCAGCTCCATGCATCAAATTTGCAGTCAAGGACATCTCTTTATTTTTAGTTAGCATACAGTAAAATTTTATAGCAAAATTCAGCATTAACTCGAGATTAAATATAATAGTAATGTTTCCACTGCTTCTCAGTTTATAGACATATTTTAGCTCATAATTTAGATATCTCACTATGCCTCACAACTTTTGTGTACATACATGTTTTAAATACATATTTTATTAAATGGTGTATATCATTGGTTTTAAAGCATATTTTAAGTGTTTTCATGACTAGTGCATATCTCACATACCCAGTATATTCTAAATTACTGATCTCATACCTTTTATGCCTATATTTTTCATGTGATGTAGATTCAAGTGTTTACTATCAGGATCATAGTCAGGCAGATCATAACATCCAGGTAGTTGTATGATAAGTTCTCTTTCTTTGATGACTTAAGTCGATTATAGTTTCAGTATTTTATTTTCTTATTCATATGTATTGATTAGGGATGGACGAGGGTCATGTTCGACTACCTTTAGTTAGTATTAGTAGTGGCTTTGTAGATATTTATTTAGAGTTGTTGTAATCAGTTTCTCTTTCCTTTTAGAATACAGATGTCGTAACTGAACTTTCCAATAGTACTATTTGAAAACAACTTATCTCATGATTATGATTCTGCTCAGTCATTTTAGCTCTTATTTTTCTTTATATTTAGTTGCTCATGAATTATGCCACTGCCATGGATTTGCTTGGGATCAATTTTGGTTCCAAATACCGTGTTATGACTAAGGGGTAGTCTCGGATCGTGACATTATCACTGAATAAATTATTTTAACTCAAGCTACTTTACTATTCAGGGACTGTGGATTTTTTGTAGCTGGTTATGCTGAGTATTTGAGTGAAGGCGTATAGATTTCGTCTTCTAATTGTAAAGCAAAATCTTATCATTTAAGATACACAACACTTTATGAAATTACGGAGTTTTCAAGGCTAAGAAAGGTTATGCTAGCAACAATGAATATCCTCCAAGATCAAGCGCCAATTATGTTCCGCCACAGGATGAATCAACAATAGTTAGCATTGAATAGTTAGAAAGTTAACTTTATTTTTGAACAATATTATGGAAAATTGTGTTTGCAAAAACTGATCAAGACATGTTTTGTAGCTTTATGTTCAACGTCTTTGTTTTGTGTTTTGGACAAATTGATCATAATCTATTAGCTTAGCTAAAGTTTTTGGTTGTTTTTATCACAATTAGTAATATATCTTATAATATGTCATAGTTGATGTATCTTATACTGCAGTAAATATCTGTTGTATCTTATATAAGATATATCACTATTTATTAATGTATCAGACACATTGTAATGTAAAAATTTCTCTTAGAAATAGATCAGATACATAACTGGAATGTATTTAATATGAGAAGCACTAATTATCTATTAGCTATGTATCAGTTAACTAATACATAACTATTTAGCTACTTATTAGCTATTAACAATGTAAGTATTATCAGATAGTTCATTAATACTTTAAATCAAATACTTTACTATTAAGTAGGGGTAGGGTGCAGTTAATTCGGTTTGATTATTTCATATTGATTCAGTTTGTTTTATGAATTGACGAAAATGACAACCGTAACCAAATCGAAATAAATTCAATTTAGTTTGATTTCTATAAATTCGATTCAGTTATTTCAAATTTTTATTTCGGTTTTGAAGATTAAAGTAGTGAGCCTTTCTTTGTTATGACTAGACATTTAAAATTGATGATTTTTTTAGAAAGATATTTTTTTTCAAACCTACTTTTCATTCCAAAATATAAATAACTCAACATGCATAAGTTATTTAGGGACTTAACAAAGAGTGTTACTTAGGGACGTAACATGCAAGAGTTATTTAAGGACGATCGTGAACCGCCTCGACACTTGTTGTCCTCGAGGTGCCGTTGACAAAGAGTGTTGAAATGAATACTTAGGGATGTACAACATTAGGGTTATTATGTATTTATACTGAATAATGAATTGAGGGTTATATATATAATTTAGATTTTTTTATTTAACCAAATTTTTTATGAAAAATAAAAAAACGAACCATTTAACCGAATTTCTAAAATTTGAAATCGAAATTGGATAGAAAAACCAAAATCAAAATTGAATGTCGGTTTATTTTTTTGACTCTTTTGATTTGAACCAAAATATGCCCAGCCCTACTACTAAGTAGTGTATTAGAAAATGCATCTTATTATTAATCTAATATGCATGACAATGATTGTCATACTAATGTATTAAATACATTGTTGAAAAGACTTTACTATTATAATATAATTCTTAGCTATATATCGTGTTATAGTTATTAGGTCTATTATTTATAAGAAAGTATCCAATATCTGTTATTTATTAGAAAGTATCAAATATATCAATAAGAATTAATTTATTAGATATAAGCGATATATCATATAACTAGTAGTTATGTGTTGCTTATTTACCTATGTATATGCAAACTACCAAATATGTATCAAAGTATAAATTAATAGAAAAATATGTTTTTGTATTACCATTAATTAAAACATATGTATTTACTAATTATAAATTTGTATTAGTGATCACCAAGAACGCTAGCTTTACTATTTCAACAATTACCACTAGGAAAATTATAAGTATTATTAACATTAAAAATTGTAAGTGCATTAGTTGTGACATGCACGACTGCATCATCCACATTAGTTAGTGCTTGATGACAGAGTTTTGCTTGATCTATTATTCCTTCCTTTCTTTTAGCCTTTCTAGTTGTCTTTTATATTTTAGTATTAAGACCTCTTCCTCATTAATACATTAGGGACATAACAGTCCTCCATATCTGACATCAGAATTATTGAAACTTCATACATCCACACTAAAATCTCAGGCTTATAGTAATCAGGGTAGTATGGACCCATGTCACCTATATTTTTTCTCTTTAAAACTACAATTGCATGAGGGCACAATATTTCATCAAGTTGAAACCATCCACAGTTGCATGTTTTACTCTTAAGGTTGATAATGTACCTTTTACCAGATTCGTATACAGTGTACACATAGTTTAAGGAAATCTTATCCTGCAAAATATATAACCAGGAATTCAGCTGAGACATAACTAGAAACTCTTTTTAATAAAGATGAAAACATTGTATGGATCTTTTGAAACATACTGTCATGCAAGAAGATTTTTCACCATTAAGAGTTAGAATTTCTTCGAACCTTCTTCCTGACGTCGTCTTTATATATGATGTTATTTCTTTATTTTGCAGTTCTAAGATCCAAATAATATTCTTAATTTAGAAATTTTAATATACGCAATTTCTGCGCCTCTACTAAACAACTGTTTGTACATTCAATAATATTAGATTTCATCAGCCTACCTCTGTTTACTTCAAGCATAATGTCTAGATTATTTTTCATAATCAGCTTCGTCTAGTTAATCCTTTAACCTATGATCCACCTTACCCACCTTTGCCATAAGATAATCTTAATCCTATTTTCTATAAGTTTTTGTCATAGAATAGTATAAGTCACTAAGTCTGTTGTTATTATGAAAGTTAGTGCAAACATTCTTCTAAAGATACCAAACACATGCAAGATAAGGGACATTAGGATACACAATGCTTACACTTTTGATGATTCTTTTGTTGCGATCCAATACAACACACATGTTGTCAGAATTTCCAAATGCACATCTAAACTTTCGAAAAAGGTATGTCCATGAACACTCATTCTTTATATCTACAACTCCATATGCTATTAGTAAAATACAATGTAAATTATAAAACATCCTATAAGTTATTAAGTACGAAGCTAGAAATTTTTTTAAGGTATATGTAAACTATAAAACACATCAAAAAATAATATTATAAAATATTATGAAAACAATATATAAAATCCATAGCAGTTGTTGTAGCTGCACCATCGAGAGTGTTTGCTGAAAGAAATGTTCTTTTTATACGGGCCACTTAAATAAGCCCCATTAACCATAACCACTGGTCTGCAAAACTCGAAATCCCTTCTTATTAGCAAATACATAAATTTATTTTCTATTACTTGTGAATTAATGTGTGAGTTATCATATACAGTATTTAGCATATGAATGTATCTTTGATATTTTTCTATATGTATTTGTCGGTTCACTTCTTAACATCCCTATAGCACGCTCCTTATATGGCCATGCCTTCATATAATTAATATCCACCCCATAAATAATTTTTCTTTCTTCAATTATGTCTCCCGGAGTATGTACTCTCATATGAATAACTAACTCCGAGTATCTAAAGTCACTAACAAAAGTTGTAGCTTGCAATATTTTTAGAACCCTATAGCTCATTCGACATATATGTTCATCATTGAGCTTGTGAATCATAAAAACTTTTGAATTTTTCAAGCATGATGCCTTTATGATCCAATTACAACCTTTATTATGGCACTATAGGACATAGTTGAAAAAAAACAAAAGTGATTACAACAATACCAATAATATCTTAAGCAAACAAAACCATGGTAATGCAATGTATCTCAAGTAAGTCATTTTTTGTAGGAAAATCATAACATGTAATGTATCGAAATAACAATAGTAACATGTAATGCATCATAGAACGCAATATATATGTATAAAACATGTAATGTATACTTACGAACATCACACATTAGGAATGTGTAGAATCAATAATATTAACCATGTGTAATGTGGTTGTGGATAGAGAATCTATAAATATTTTATGAACAAACAATCAAACATACAACCAACATATATAAAGATGTTTAATTATGATCATTTATTCAATTTAGTTAAAAAAATTATGAATTTCTCATGTAAATTTATTCAGTGTAATCATACCTCTCTTTATTAGATCGGTTAGCTCTGAAGTTAAAGCAATAATTTAAAGCATATTTGTCCATTACAGATACAAGAGTTGATTTAACCTTGTAAAGTTGTTTCTCTTTCACTTCTTTGTTTTTGCTTTCACAAATGAAGTTTTCAACTTCCAATTCAGGTATATATAAGGAGTACTCATTTTTTTAACTCAACGACACAAAAAGATAGTGCATCTGATTTCATTCCTTTGACACAAACTACAGCTCTAGTATCTACGTCGAACACTACCTCTTATGTTTGACTTATCCATTATTGTTACGCATAAATAATACATATAAATTCTAGAACACTTTTCTGTAATTGAACACAAAACTTCATTCTATTATCCATCTTTATCATCATTGGCGATGAATTAACTTTAATGATGTATCAGAAGTCAATTTTTGACTCAATTCTTTGATATCTAATTTTGTTGTAGTTGCCGAAATCAATCTCATATAAGAAATATTTTTTGCAACCACAATTCCATAACTGTTGTATCATTTATATTGTATTTTTTATTGCCTGACACTGAAATGTCTCAACAAAAGTGCAATGTTCATCTTGTATCTGGATTAAACAAAGAAAAATGAAAAATAGAGATTGAAAAAGTTGAGAAAATTTTATCGACAAATTTGTCAGCATTTGATCAAAGAATTTAATTTTTTGATTCAAAATTTGAATATCAGAAACTGCTACAGAATTTAACAGATTCAATAGATAATCTATAATCATTATGGTGCTAATTACTAACTTAATTTAAGGCATCAATGGATATTTTACATTTATATCGTTATTCAGTTAGTACTTATGTATAGGTTAGTTATGTATGATGCGTCTTTGTTATGTATCAGGGATCTCAAAATTTAAAATTTGATGTAATTATTAAAAGATTCGAAAGAGGGTGGAATTATGTAGTAAAATCCTAAGATTTATGTTGTTTATATAAAATTGATATGAGTTGGGCTTTGTCAAAGCCTAAATTAAGACTTTTTATAAGACCCTTAAAATTACCTTTATTTTATTTTTGACCCTCCTGTGTTCAAATTATTAATTTTTAACTTGATTTGTGTTTAGGGATGTTAAAAGGGAGTTCAAAGGAAGTTTTAGAATTTTTAGAAGGGGTTCAGGGTTAGTTTTTGACCTCGAGGCAATGAGGGTCCAAGATATCACCGTGTGATGGAGGTTACCCTTTGAGATATTGGCATGGAATGGAGGATAACCTCCGCGATATTAGGGTGCTGTGCCAAGGTGTAATTTCTGTGCAGTTTTATTTGTTTCACTTAAGCGAGAGGGAATTTTGGTTCTTTCACCTTTTTCACAACATATAAATATAAAAGGAACCCCTTTCCTTTATTTTTCAAAGATCAAACTCTACTTTACTCATATTTAACTCTCCAACCAAGAAAGCTTAAGGGTTTCACTACGCATTCATCATCCGAGCCACAAACTTCAAATTCTTATGTATTTCAGGCATGTATCTCTTTCATAAATTAAGGTTTACTAAAGCATGTGTTTAATTATTGACCATGTAGTTTAATTGTTAGGTTTCGAATATGGGTTGAGGGATTCAGAATGATTATTACATAAGTTGAATTATAATGGTTTTGAATTGGTTGTTTATGTTTTATTCTCATGATTTTAAACTAAATAAATGCATGGGTGTGGGAATGTAATACCCCAAACTTTCCTTAAGCCTAAATTTTAGCTCTATAAAATTAAGGAATGACTTCCAAAGTGAGTAGTATTTAAATCATATAGAGTTTTCCCAATTTTGACTTTTTATCGTGTGGTAAATTGAATTATCTTTCCAATGATATCTATTTTGCCAAAATCCGATGTCAGAGCAGAAAGATATGGGCATTTTACAGAGAACTGTCTGAACTGTCCAGGAGCAACGGGCAGGCCGACAGACCGTTGAGCTAGAGATGAACTGTCGCTTTGGCCATCGCAACCAAGGTAGTAAACTCATTAATTGGCCAAGTGAGATGGTCAAGCCAACGGACCTTCGAGCCAGTGATGGACCATCGCATAAGCCATCGCAACTAAAGCAGTAAGTCCCTATTCTGGCCTAGGTGCAACGGTCAGGCCGATGGATCATTGTATGAGCCATCACAGATCTCGTTCAGCATTTTAAAGCCATTTTAACTGAGATTTTTGGTCTTTTTCCACCCCTTTTAACATCTAGATATATCAAAACAAAGCATAGAACTCAGATTGATCCAAAGCATCAAGAACTAGGATTTTCTCTTAAGATTAACCCTCAAGAGCAAGACCCAATTCCTTCTCCAAGATTTCACCATAGTTTTTGCAAATTGAGTTAAGATTCAAGGTTTCCAAGTCAAAATCTTCAAGAACCCTCACTCAAAAGTACGAAAAAGAGTCTCAAGCAAGCTTGTTCATCTAAATTCATAATCTAAGGTATGTGAGGTTTGACCAAGGACAATCATTTCATCCTTGTGCCCAAAACTTATCTTTAATTAAAAAGATATATGATTTTACATATTTTCTTATGGAATTGGAGTATGGGTTTTTACCCTATGTTTTTATTCTTGAGATTATGATGTTTTCAATGCTTTAGAAAGTGAATTACATGAGTATATTGATGTTATAAGGCATATTGCTGAAAATTTCTAGATTTCTATATGATTTATGAATCTTTATGATATCTGGTATGTATTTTGACACGTCTTTACCTGAGATTGAATTATGGGTCATTAAGCCTTACTTGAGATTGAAATTTTAAGAATTTTGTGCTATAAGCACCCATGATTTGAGTAAATTGAGATTATTGAGAAAGTTTTGACCTTGACGATCATAGTAGCTTTGAAATCCACTTTTCTTAATGAGATTACAGATTTTATAGTTGGGTTCTTTATGAACCATAAGATTATTTTAAAGTGGATTTCCATGAGATGAGCGTAGCTAATGAAAGGGAGTAGTATTTAGCACTGAGTCAGGTAAGTTACTATGGTTTCATACCCTAGAACTATGTGCCACCATAGGATTGAGATTTATGGGCCCGAGGCCGAGATAGTGATCACTGATTTGAGGTTATACTCCCCGGAAAGAGTATAAAGCCTCTCCCTAATGTGAGGTTTATTCCTTAGGAGGAGAAAACGTTGGACTCCATGTAGCTCGCATGGTGTATGTCGGTTAAGAGAACCTCCCTAATAGTAAGATTTTCAGAGTAGTTTCTTAAAGTATATTTTCCCTTGAAGAAAGTATTTTTTTCCCTGCTAGTAAAAGTAAATAATCAGCTCCTAAAGTAAAGTATGTTCCTTTGAGATGAGTTATTATTTCCTAAGGCTTTGAAAGATACCTTGGTTAGTAAAAATTTTTAGATACTAAGTGTAAAGGCTCACAGACTTATCCAAATATTGTTTACTTTAGATTTCAGTTTTAAAGTTACAGTCTTAGCTTCCAGATACAGAGGTGCATTTTATCACTTAGTCTATATGTTTTGAGAAAGGAACAGAGCTACAGATTTTAGAAACAAGTATATTGACTCATGAGATTTATACTATGCGTTCCATTATTCATAATGTATGAGATTTACATTTTTAGAGTTACTCAAGCTATGTGAGTCAGTTATATCAGCATGCATGATTTCTACAAAGGTTGATGATATTATCATTTTAATTATTGCATACACCCCCATATACTCAGTACATCCTTAAAGTACTAATCAACATATACGTCTGTGTGCTACATTGTCTCATAATATAGGTTTAGGTGCTCAATCTCAACAATGACAGTGATCTCCGAGTATCTCATCTACATCTTTATCCTTGGTGAGTCGTCATGGTTCGAGGACCTATATCTATAGTTTCCCCACTTTCATAGTGTTTTGAGTATTACTTTCAGATCAGTTCGAGTCAGTTGGGGGTCTATCCCAATGGCTCTCCAATTTGAGTAGTAGAGGCTTTGTCAGACTAGACTATCAGTGGTGTTTTAGACTTTTCAGTATTTTTCTATTCAGACAGTATTCTTTGTTATTTTTCCTTGAGATATGATATGATAGAACCTTTGTTTTGCTCTATTTGTCTTAAAGTAAGTTCCAAGCTTAGTAGCAGGCTCAAAGGGTTAGCTTGGGGCTACTTTTAGCCCTAAGCACTGTGTGACATCTCAGGATGAGATTTTGGGGTGTTATAAACTTAGATCCGAGCCAAGTTTAAAGAGTCCTAGGGAGTCTTACAAGCCACATTACGTAGAGTCTTAATCATCGATGTGAAGCGCACCATATCTATGAGAAAGAGGCTACAAGACGTCTTAGGAAAAAATCATCTCTTTCCTTCATAATTCATTGGGCTTATAGTTGTCTCTCTCTGCTATTAATTTATGCATTTTATGACAGAAAATTCCTTTTTATTGAGCCCACAGAAACAATAACAAGAAATCTCATCCTGCTGATCCTCTTAATGAAAATGTGTCTCAAGTTAAGTTTCGGGCAGTTTTTTAGGCATTAGCTCAGATAGTCACCGCTAACGTTTAGTCCAATAACTAGGCTGCAATTCCACACAAGCAAGGAGGTGATTTAGCTGCGCCAGAGTTCTATGGGTCGAAGGCAGGTCCTATAGTTGTATCTTGAGGAGGTGAAGAAGATCACCCAAGTCATGTATATTTCTGAAGAAGAAAGTGTAGAGCTGGTCTCTTATAGGCTGAAAGATATTTCTTATGACTGGGTTATGACATGGAGGAAGAATAGAAGGGGGAATGTTGCTCTTATGACTTAGCAGGTGTTTTAGGATGCTTTCCTCGACAAGTTCTTCCAACTTGATATAAGGGAAGTGAAGATAAAGAAGTTTATGCACCTAAGGCAAGGCTCTATGATAGTAAAATAGTATTGCCTCAAGTTCAACCAGTTAGCTAAGTATGCTCCTAACTTGGTAGCTGACACCCGATCTTGTATATGTAAGTTTGTGATCGGTATGTTTGGTTTGGTGCTAAAAGAGTATAGGACTACTATGCTCAATAGGGATATGGCTCTGTCTAGACTGATGATGCATGCTCCGCAGATTGAGGTAGATAAGATAAGGGAGACTGATAGAGTAAGGGGAAATAAAAGGGATAGATCGGAGTAGTTTGAGGATGGTCAGACTAGATCCGATAGAGGGAACCATTTGCAGTTTCAGAGCCATTCATCTATGCCAGTGCCTTCATCATCTAGTGCTCCCACACCCAGAAACAGGTAGGATTAGGGGAATAGGCCTTCTATGTCTAGATCTCAAAATAGTATGAGTAACAGATCTCGTTATCCTCCATGTACTAAGTATGGTAGGGACAATCCCAGTGAGTTCTTGAATGATCAGAGAGGTTGTTTTGGTTGTGGCAAGATGGGCCATAGACTTAGAGAATACCTGCATACTAGGCAGGAGAACATAGATGTCTGACCTAAGACTCAGGATACCAGTGCCCCTGCTCCTTTAACCTACCCATCTCCTCCTCAAGGCACTTCATCCTGTACTAGTGGTGGACAGCGCCAGAGCAGGTTCTATGCCCTACCATCCTGTCAGGAGTAGGAGGATTCTTTCGGTGTTGTTACTGGTATGCTTCGTGTCTTTTGCTTTGATATTTATGCGTTGTTGGACCTTGGGTGAAGTTTCTCCTATGTGACCCTGTTAGTTGCTATGAATTTTTAAATGAGTTTTGAAAAGATCCCTGAGCCTATCCTGGTTTCTACCCTAGTAGGAGAGTCAATTGTTGCTAAGCAAGTGTATAAGAAGTGTCCTATTACTATTCTTCATAAGGTCATATTTGTTGATTTAATAGAGTTAGATATGGTCGATTTTGATCTTT
The DNA here is from genome assembly GCF_002878395.1 of Capsicum annuum. Taxonomy (NCBI): domain Eukaryota; kingdom Viridiplantae; phylum Streptophyta; class Magnoliopsida; order Solanales; family Solanaceae; genus Capsicum; species Capsicum annuum. The sequence continues at coordinate 162,981,898 of NC_061116.1, read as the reverse complement.
TATTGGGTATGGATTGGCTTTACTCTTATTATGCATCTATAGACTTTCATACCTGTGTGATTAAGTTTCAGTTTCCTGATGTGCCAGTTTTCGAGTGGTCCAGAAGTTCAGTATCTCCTAAGAGTCATTTTATATTCTATCTCAAAGCCAAAAAGCTAATATCCAAAGGTTAGATCTATCACCTAGTTTGAGTTAAAGACATTAAGTTTGAAGCTCCAACTCTTCAGTCAGTCAGCATAGTTAATGAGATTTTGGATATTTTTCCAGAAGATCTCCCAGGGGTACCTCCCGATAGAGAGATAGAATTTAGGATTGACCTTTTTCCCGACACACAACCTATTTTTATTCCTCTATACCGTATGGAACCCGTAGAGCTTAAGGAGTTAAAAGAATAACTCAAAGATCTTTTAGATAGAGGTTTCATAAGGCCCAATGTTTCTCCTTGGGGCACACCCATCCTGTTCATGCGAAGAAAGATGATTCTTTGTGTATGTGCATTGACTATTGTCAGCTTAATAAGGTCACAGTCAAGAATAAGTACCCTTTTCCTAGAACTGATGAATTGTTTGATCAATTGCAAGGTGCAAGTTATTTCTCAAAGATAGACCTTAGATCCGGCTATCATCAGCTTAAAGTAAGAGAGTATGATATTCAAAAGACAGCCTTCCAAACCCGTTATGGTCACTTTGAGTTTCTAGTTATGTCTTTTAGGCTAACTAATGCTCCAACAACTTTTATGGACCTCATGAATTAAGAGATCAAATAGTATCTTGATATATTTGTCATATTGTTCATAGATGATATCCTTGTTTACTCCTGTAGTGAGGATGACCACGCAAATCATCTTAGAATTGTCTTGCAAACTCTTAGAGATCATTAATTATTTGCCAAATTTAGTAAGTGTGAGTTTTGGCTAAGGTCAGTAGCCTTTTTGGGTCATATTATTTCAGCCAAAGGCATTAGAGTTGATCCCCAAAAGACAAAAGTCGTAAGAAATTGGCCTAGACCTATCTCCCCAGTAGACATTAGAAGTTTCTTGTGTCTAGCTGGCTATTACCACTATTTTGTTAAAGGTTTCTCACCTATTGCGTCTCCTATATCTAGACTGACCCAAAGAAAGTTAAGTTCCTGTGGTCATATTCTTGTGAGAAGAGTTTTCAGGAGTTGAAGACTCGACTCACTTCAGCCCCTGTGTTGACATTACTTGATAGTACAGATGGTTTTATGGTGTATTGTGATGCCTTTAGAGTTGGATTGGGTTGTGTGTTTATGTAGAGAGGTAAGGTAATAGCTTATGCCTCTAGACAATTGAAGCCACATGAAAAGAATTACCCAACCCTCGATTTAGAGTTAGCTGTTATAGTCTTTGCTTTAAAAATCTCGAGACACTACCTATATGGTATTTATGTTGATGTCTTTACTGATCACAAGAGCCTACAATATATGTTTACTCAGAGAGAGTTTAATCTTCATTAGAGGAGGTGGTTGGAGTAGCTAAAAAATTATGATATGAGTGTGTTATATCATTTGGGTAAGGCCAATGTACTGACAGATGCCCTTTGTAGGTTGTCTATGGGCAGTGTGGCTCATGTAGAGAAGGATAAAAAGAAATTGGCTCGTGAAGTGCATCATTTGGCTAGATTGGGTTTTAGGTTACTTGACTCAGCTTAAGGTAGTGTTTGGGTTCAGAGTAGTTCTGAATCTTTTTTAGTTTTGAAAGTGAAGGAGAAGAAAGACATGGATGCTAGTTTGGTCAAACTGAAGGAGTCAGTTATGGACCAAAAGGTAGATATTTTCTCCTAAGGGGGAGATTATGTATTGAGATGTAAGAATAGATTATGTGTTCCATGAGTTGGTGACTTGAGGTAGAGAATTATGGTTGAGGTGCATGGTACATGGTATTTTATTCATCCCGATTTGTAGGAAATCTATTAGTGGAGTGGTATGAAGAAGGATATAGCCGAGTCTGTGGGAAAATGTGCAACTTGTCAATAGGTTAAGGTAGACCACCAAAGACCTGGTGGTAAGTTATAAGAGTTTGGTATTCCCTCTTGGATGTGGGAAGAGGTAAATATGGATTTCGTGACTGGTCTACCTCTTTTGTGTCATTATCATAATTCGATTTGGGTTGTTATAGACAGGTTGACTAAGTCAACGTATTTCCTGCCAGTGGATATATCTTATATAGATGAGGATTATGCTAGGTTGAATATTTGGGCATTAGTTAGATTGCATGGAGTTCCTTTGTCTATTATCTCAGATAAGGGTACTCAGTTTACTTCTCAGTTTTAGAGAGCTTTTCAGAGGGGTCTTGGTACCCAAGTTTATCTTAGTTCTGCTTTCCGGCCACAAATAGATGGCCAGGCTCAGAGGACCATCCAAACTTCGGAAGATATGTTGAGAGCTTGTGCTCTTGATTTCAAGGGTAGTTGGGATGAGCATTTGCCATTGATTTAGTTCGTCATAACAATAGTTATCACTCTAGCATCTAGATGGCCTCGTTTAAGGCTTTGTATAGGAGGAGATATAGATCACCTATAGGTTGGTTTGAAGTGGGTGAAGCTGCTTTGACTGGACCCGATCCAATGTTTGAGGCTATGGAGAATGTTAAATTGATTAGAGAAAGGTTAAAGACAGCCTAGAGTTGTCAGAAGTCATATGCGGATGTGAGAAAAAGGGATCTTGAGTTTGAAGTTGATGACTTGGTATATCTGAAGATTTCACCCATGAAAGAGGTAAAAAGATTTGGGAAACAGGTGAAGCTTAGTCCCCGTTATGTTAGCCCTTATAGAATTCTGGGTAAGTAGCTTATGAGGTTGAGCTGCCCGCAGATTTGTCAGTTGTTTATCCCGTCTTTCATGTATCCATGTTTAAGAAGAGCATTGGTGATTCCATTGTTGTTATCCTTTGGAGAGCTCAGATATTCAGACCAGTCTTTCATATGAAGAGATTCTAGTTGAGATTCTAGACCATCAGAACCGTAGACTAAGAAACAAAGAGGTTTCTTTGGTCAAACTTCTTTGGCGGAACCATTCAGTTGAGGGCGTTACTTGGGAAGCCGGAGAAGACATGCGAGCCAAGTTCCCTTATCTCTTTTCTGCAAACTCAGATTTACCCGAAGGTACTACTCATACTTAATTCAGTTTCTTTCTAACCTTGTGTATTCAGCTATATAGTTGTCTTCTCTATGAGTTTATGCATTCTCTGAAGTACTCAAAAGCTTAGAATGATATAGAGTAAGTTAAGCCATTTATTTTGTCCATGCATTCTCTGTATTCTTATCCTAACTAGTAAATTTTGAGGATGAATGTTCCCATAGAGGAGATATTGTAATACCCCAAACTTTCCTTATGCCTAAATTTTATCTCTATAAGATTAAAGAATGACTTCCAAAGTGAGTAGTGTTTAAATCATATAGAGTTTTCCTAATTTTGACTTTTTATCGTGTGGGAAATTGAATTTTCTTTCCAATGATACCCATTTCGCCAAAATTTGATATTGGAGTAGAAAGATATGGATGTTTTACAGAGAACTATTAGAACTGCCCAGGAGCGAGGGGCAAGCTGACGGACCATTGCTCCGACCATCGTAACTGAGGCAGTAAAATCATTCACTAGCTAAGTGCGATGGCCAGGCCGACATACCGTCGAGCCAGTGACGGACTTTCACACAAGCCATCACAACTAAAGCAATAAGTCCCTATTTTGGCCTAGGTACTACGGTCAGGCCGACGGACCGTCGAGCCGGTGATGGACCATCGCACGAGCCATCGTAGATCTCGTTCAGCATTTTAAAGCTATTTTAAATAGGGCTTTTTCATCTTTTTCCACCCCTTTTAACATCTAGATATATCAAAACAAAGCATAGAACTTCAGATTGATCCAAAGCATCAAGAACTAGGGTTTTCTCTCAAGATTAACCCTCAAGAGCAAGACCTAATTCCTTCTCCAAGATTTCACCATAGTTTTTGCAAATTGAGTTAAGTTTCAAGGTTTTCAAGTTAAAATCTTCAAGAGCCCTCACTCAAGACTACGAAAAAGAGTCTCAAGCAAGCTTGTTCATCTAAATTTATAATCTAAGGTATGTGGGGTTTGAACAAGGACAATCCTTTCGTCCTTGTGCCCAAATCTTATCTTTAATTACAAGGATATATGATTTTACATGTTTTCTTATGGAATTGAAGTATGGGTTTGTACCCAATGTTATTATTCTTGAGATTATGATGTTTTCAATGCTTTGGAAATTAATGTACATTAGTATGTTAAGGTTATAAGACATATTTTGCTGAAAATTTCCAGATTTCTATATGATTTTGGAATCTTTATGATATCTAGTATGCATTTTGACACATCTTAACCTGATATTGAATTATAGGTCATTAATCCCTACTTGAGATTGAAATTTTAAGAATTTTTGTGCTATAAGCACCCATGATTTGAGTATTTTGAGATTATTGAGAAAGTTTTGACCTTGACGGAAAGTTTTGACCTTGACGGTCATAGTAGCTTTGAAATCCACTTTTCTAAATAAGATTACAGATTTTATATTTGGGTTCTTTATGAACCATGAGATTATTTTAAAGTGGATTTCCAAGAGATGTGCGTAGCTAACTAAAGGGAGTAGTATTTAGCACCGAGTCGAGTAAGTTACTATGGTTTCATACCCCAAAACTATTTGCCATCGTAGGATTAAGATTTATAGGCCCAAGTCCAAGATAGTGATCACTGAGTTGAGGTTATATTCCTTGGCAAGAGTATGACGCCTCTCTCCAATGTGAGGTTTCTTCCTTAGGAGGATAAAACGTTGGACTCCATGTCGCTCACATGGTGTTTGTAGGTAAGAGAACCTCCCTAATAGTAAGATTTTCAGAGTAGTTTCTTAAAGTATATTTTCCCTTGAAGAAATTATTTTTTTTCCCCGCTAGTAAAAGTAAATAATCAGTTCCTAAAGTAAAGTAAGTTCCTTTGAGATGAGTTATTGTTCCCTAAGGCTTTAAAAGATACCCTGGTCAGTAAATTTTTTTAGATATTAAGTGTAAAGGCTCACAGACTTATCCAAATATTGTTTTTACGTTAGATTTTAGTTTTAAAGTTAAAGTTTTAGCTTCCAGATGCAGAGGTGAGCATTTTATCCCTTAGTCTATATGTTTTCAGAAGTGAATAGAACTTCAGATTTTTGAAACAAGTATATTGATTCACGAGATTTATACTATGCGTTCCATTATTCATAATGAATGAGATTTACATTTTTAGAGTTACTCAAGCTATGTGAGTTAGTTATATCAACATACATGATTTCTACAAAGGTTGATGATATTATCATTTTAATTATTACATACACCCCTATATACTCAGTACATCATCGAAGTACTAATCCATATATACGTCTGTATGGTACATTTTCTCATAATGTAGGTTCAAGTGCTCAATCTCAACAGCTACAGTGATCTCTTAGCATCTTATCTACATCTTTATCCTTGGTGAGTCCTTATGGTTCGAGGACCTATATCTATAGTTTTCCCTCTTTCATAGTGTTTTGAGTATTACTTTCAGATCAGTTTGAGTTAGTTGAGGGTCTGTACTAATGGCTCTCCAGTTTGAGCAGTAGAGGCTTTGTCAGACTAGACTATCAGTGGTGTTTTAGACTTTTCAGTATTTTTCTATTCAGACAGTATTCCTTGTTTTTTTTGTGAGATATGATATGATAGAACCTTTGTTTTGCTCTATTTATCTTAAAGTAAGTTCTAAACTTAGTAGCAGGCTCAAAGGGTTAGCTTGGGCTACTTGTAGTCCTAAGCACCGTGTGACGTCTTGGGATGAGATTTTGAGGCATTAGAGGGAATTGGAATAGGGTGCATGGATTTTCTCCAAATTTTACTGTTTAATGGTTTGGAATTACCTTTAATCACAACCCAACTTGTGAAATTGGTTTGAAAAATAGATATTTGCATAATCTACTTCACTTTTGAAACCTTGCATTGCGTAATAGGTTAATGGAACATAAATTGGATTTGAAAGGCCTCGGTGTCCATGGATTGGTTTTAAATTGAAAATTTGGAGTCAATTTGGCTAATTGGTTTTGGAATGACATAATGAAATTGGCTTGAAATCTTAAACTTTGTTTAGTATAACTATACCAATGGTAAATGCCTAATAAAAAGACTCCTTGGTTAATGGATGGGAATATGTGTAAATGGTTTTAAATTGGGATTAAAGAAGGGTTGTATAGCTCATCATAGAAGGTTGAAGCCTCAAGGGACCGACACTGGAAACCACATTTGCCGATGTAGGGGCCTTGATGACTGAGTGCATGATTCATACTTTATATATTTTTGAAATGGTTGGAGCCTCATTGGCTTTGGCCCTTTCTTAGATTTCTCCAATTCATGTGGCAAACATGTACTAGGGCCTTTTCAGTAGGGGGAGCTAAACCCATATAGCCCATTGGTGCCCTTATGACAATTAGAGATACACAGTCCAGGATAATGATTTTAAATCTCATGCTTAAACCTTGTTCCCTATCTCGACATCTTATATATATATATATATATATATATATATATATATATGAATATGTGTATGTGGTTTTGACTGACTTTGGATGGGGCATTTATTTTACCAATTTAATTGAGTTATATGCCAGTGCTTATCTCACTGACCATCCTAGGAAGCTATATTATTTCATAATTTAGGGTCCCAAGACACTTCTTTTACCCATGTGCAGTGTCAGGTGGATTTGCATGTCTGTCGAATTACTATGAAGTGGTGATCCTCCATTCTTTGGAAGACCTTATCATTTCCTTATTCTTTATTTTTAATTCAGTACTTATGGATTCTTTTTGGTCATTTTTAGGGGCATGTCTAAACTTAGCTGCTATTCTAGTTTTAGAGGCTATTATAGACAAATGTAGGGTGGTTGGTTATTATTTTGACTCTTAGCTTTATTAGAGTTATCTATTCCTTTTCATATTACTATTTAACTGGCTTCCACACTATTTTTTTTGTTTTTGTGCCCATGAGGTTAGGCGATGGGGGTAGTCTTTGTCTATGGAGGGGTTGAGATACTTGTCATGGCCAGGCCTTAGTTTGGGTCGTGACATTCTTGGTATTAGAGCACGATTCAAAGTCATTGTGTGTCCACAAAGTCATGCAGAGTAGAGTCCTTTTTATGGGTGCATAGCGTGCCACACTTATAAGGAGAAGGCTACAAGTCATTTAGGAATGTTTCCTTTTTTATATTCTATTTCGGGCTATAAAGTCTAGTCTTATGAAATTTCTATAGCTCTTTGCTTTCTCGCATTTTAGATCATGCCTCCTCAAAATCTGACGTTCATAGAAAATCTACTGGGAACTCTATCCTACCATAGGACAATATGGAGGGGACTTGTCTGATGCATCGAGTGCAGACCAATCTAAGGTCCCTGCTCCTAATTGTACCGCTGTAATACACTATCCTATTCTTATCTTAGTTTAGCTTTTAGTTGCATGCATAAGGGGTTTATGGTCTAAAAATTTCTCTAAGTATTAGGGACTTAGTTATTTTTAAGGCCTTAAAACTTTGAGGAATTTTTATTTGGTCTTTCCAACCTTGAGATATTGGTTTCTGAGTTAAGTCATGTTCAGGGGTGCAAGGATCATGTATCAGAGAAGTTTTGGATTTTTTGGATGAGGTTTGTGTCATATTTGGATCACGAATCCAGCAAGTCTCCGCGATAGGCACGCTTTGCAGTTATATTCCCTTTGTCATGCGGTGACTGGAATGCACCACCACGATTATACCATGTCATGGTAAACTCGTCATGCCTAGTTACAAATTGAATTGAGTGAGGGACAATTGGGTCCCTTAACCTAAATCATCCATAACACAAATTAGGACATCATTTAGGGCATTATTTGCACTTATTCTCCAAATCCCTCTCAAGAAAACCCTCCCCTTTTACCAAAGATCATAAATTCAATTTCTTTTTGCCTATGAAATCAAGAATTCAAGTTCCCCGAGTTTAATAACCTTCAAGAAAGCATCAAAATTGGTGTTTCTCTTTCAAGTTAGAGGATTTAAGGTATGTGGGATGTTCATTCATGGGTTTCTTTCACCCCTGGAGCCCAAAAACCCTCTTTTCAATTAAAGATTGAATTTTTCTATTATTGTAGATTGTATTGCTTGAGATAGGTTTAATTCATGTTTTCATGGTAATTTAAATGCAATTCAGTCCATGTGTGATCCCATGCAGGATTTTGAAAATCCTCATGCTATGAATTTGGGTTTCCCATACTTTATTAAAGTGAAATTTATGATGAATCCTAACTTTATGATTCTTAGAAAGCATTCCCATGTTAAAGTCATGATCAGCATAGGTTTGATGAAATGTCTATGCTTATGGGTTTTGAACCATGATCCTTTACTATAGTTTTAAGCTTGTTATTATATTCAGTGATTATTTAGTGCTAGTGGGTTATGAACACCTGATACCTACGTGGTTTACATAATTTTCATATTTTCAAGTATGATTCAGTGAAACTATGATTATTAATATTTACTTAATTATTATGATCATAATAAGAACCATCAGTCATGAAATCGTGTTCAGTCAAACTCAGTCCAATTTCAGTTACAGTGTCAATTTAGTTGGGAGTAGGATTTAGAGCCGAGCGAACCCAGGGATGGGGCTCACCTACAAGTAGAGGGTGTGACCTTTAGTAGCAGTCCCTGAGTTCCAAAACTACATTGCCAGTGTAGGTTAGAGATGTCAATCTGCCAGTTGAGGGTTGACAAGGTGATTACCAGCCAGTTGAGGGTAACACATATCTTATTAGAGAACCTTCCAGTTGAGGGTGAATCATTAGTCCTTTGGGACATCAGTTTAATGAATCCTCATAGATAGTGTTAGTACTCGTGGTACGGTACTATCATCTTTCCAACTGGGGTTACAGGTTGGACCCCATTTAGCTCAGATTGGGGTATGTCAGTTAGATGATACCTCCCACAGTCTCAATACTGTATGTCAGTGCATTTTCAGTTTAGTTTTTCTTGACCAAGTGTACAGACTTTTTGTTATTCTATTATATAGTCTATAGTCTTTCAGATTTCAGACTTATTTCAGATTACAGGTTCATGGTTGGTCTTGTATTCTCAGATGTCATAGTTTTCATGTATTCATGTTCAGTTATCTCATGCTATTTGCTTTTTCCTTATTTTATATGCATAGTATCCCATGTATATCATCCTCACCTTATCTCACATACCAGTACATTCAAAGTACTGACCGTATACTCTTTTTTTGTGCTATGATGTCTAATATAATAGGTTCAAATGCACAGTTTCCCGACTACACTTAGACAGTTTAGCGTACCCAGCAACAATAGTCACCTCATCCATCAAGAGAAGGATTGATTATTTAAGTTATTTTTGTAGTTTCATATTTTTAGTTAGTAGGATTTAGTTGGGGGCTTGTCCCATCACCTCCTCAGTCAATTAGAGGCTTTCAAACGTTCAGATAGCCAGTTAGATAGTTAGTCAGTTTTATCAGTCTTATTGAATATTTCAGAATTGTGAATTTATTTGTATTTTCAGTATTCAGACTTTATGGCTTTATCAGTTATTTTCTGCACATATCTATTATTACTATTTTATTTAGTGATCTTAGCAGGTACCAGCACATGGGTTAGCTTGTGGTCACCTGTGACCGTAAGCACTATTGTCGCAACTAGGGGTAACCTCGAGTTGTGAAAAAACTTGGTATCAGAGCTTAAGATTTTAAAGTGTCTTAGGGAGTCTAAAAGTCGTGTTGAGTAGAGTCGTATGCATGGGTATAAAGCACACTACACTTATGGACAAGAGACTATGAGACATTTTAGGATACGTTTCCCTTCTTTCAGTATTCATGTCATGCGAATGCGCTTAAGATCTATTTAAACTCTTTTTCTAACTTATCCTACTTTTCGTTGATAGACTATTCCACCTAAAAGAAAGAATGAAAGAACGGATGGTATTACCTCGTACCTCCACCTGTTCGGGAAGATCCCCTAAATTGCCATGTCTTTTATATCGAGTTTAGAGTTGCTTTCACTACCTTAGCTCATTCAGTAGTAGATCAAAATAATTAGTGAGTTGTTGCCCAAGCTAATCCAGTGGTAAATATAGTTGCACTACGATTTGGGATTTCACCAGAATAAAACCCCCTTCATTTTTGGGATCCAAGTCTGAAGAGGATCTTTAGGAGTTTCTTGATATAATTCAGAAGGTACATATATTATGGGCATCACTTTGAGTGAGAGTGCAAAGTTGGCTGCATATTAGTTACAGGATATAGCTCACACATAGTTTAAGCAGTGGAAGAAGGACCATGGTGTTAATGCAGGGCCTGTTGAGTAGGAGGAATTTGCAATGGCTTTTTAAGATAGGTTCTTTCCATTAGAGCTGAGGGTGTTTAAGAGTTAGGAGTTCATTCATTTGAAGCAGGGAAGCATGAGTGTGAAGGAATACTCTCTTAAATTTACTCAGTTGGCAAGGTATGCTCCTAATGTGGTTGGAGACAATAGGTCAAGAATGAGTAAGATCATGTCAGGTGGTTAAGGAGCATAGGACTGCCATGCTGATTAAGGAGATATACTTATCTATACTTATGGTTCATGCTTAGCAGATTGAGAAAGAGAAGCTTAAGAAGAAAGAGAGAGAGAATATGAGGGCCAATAAAGGTAGTTTTAAATTTTCTTAGCGAAGGTCAGAAGATGTTAAGCATTCTCAATTCTGTAAGAAGTCCTCAACCCTAACTCCATCTTTAGCTAGTGCTCCAGTGCCTAAGTTCAAGAAAGATAGTTGGGATAGGGCGCCAGGCTCTAAGTCCTAGAGTAGTGTGAACAGTGGTCGTACTAACCACTATGTGGGAAATGTTGCAGGCATCATCAGGGTGTGTGTAGATCTGGCAGTGATATGTATTTTGGGTGTGGCGAGCCAGGCCACAGAGTTAGAGATTGCCCAAAGGTTGGTCAGTAGGGCCAGTCCAACTATCTTCCAGTTCCTGTCGGTCTCCCAACACAGCAGGGTACCACTTCCAACGCAGCTAGTGGGTAGTGTCAGAACAGGTTTTATACTCTCCAAACCTGGAATGATTAGGAAAGTTCTTCTAATATAGTTACGAGTACATTATAGGTCTTTAATCTTTATGTTTATGCTTTATTATACCCTAGAGCTTCACTCTCCTTTGTAACCCCCTATATAGCAGTCAATTTTGGTGTTAGTCCTGAATCTTTAGCAAAACTTTTCTCAGTGTCTACTCCAGTAGGTAGCTCCACTATAGCCAGAAGGGCATACAGGAACAGCCCTGTTACAGTATCCCAGAGAGTTACCTTAGCGGACTTTATGGAGTTACAGATGACTGATTTTGATGTCATTCTCAACATAGATTGACTCCAATCATGTTATTCTCAATTGATTGTATAAATAAAGTCATTAAGTTTCAGTTTCCTAATGAACCAGTCATTGAATGGAGGGTTAGTACCTCTGTACTTAGCGGTCAGATTGTTTCCTATCTTAAGGTAAGAAAAATGATATCTTAGGGGTGTGTTTATTATCTTATTTGAGTTAACAACTCTAGTTCTGAGACTCCAAATCTTGAGTCAGTTTTAGTTGTAAGGGAATTTCTAGATGTGTTCTCTGAAAACCTCCCCAGAGTTCCTCCCAAAAGGGAATTTGACTTTGAAAGAAATCTCCTTCTATAAACCCAGCCTATCTCTATTCTTCCCTATAGAATGGCTCCAGCTAAGCTTAGGGAATTGAAAGAATAGTTGAAACATCTTTTAAATAAGGGATTCATCAGGCTCAGTGTTTCCCCAAGGGGTATCCAGTCTTGTTCATGCATAAGAAAGATGATTTTCTCAAAATGTACATCGATTATCGTCAGTTGAGCAAAGTCACAATCCAGAATATGTATCCACTCCCCAAGATTAATGACTTGTTCGACCAACTTCAGGGGGTCAGTTGCTTCTCTAAGATAGATCATAGATCTGGCTATCATCAGCTTAGAGTCAGAGAATGTGACATTCTGAAAATAGCTTTCAGAAATCATTATGGTCACTGAAAATTCATAGTTATGTCTTTTGGACTAATGAATGCCCCTACAGATTTTATGGACTTGATGAACAGAGTGTTCAAATAGTACTTGGACATGTACGTCATAGTCTTCATTGATGATATTCTTGTCTATCCCCATAGTGAAATTAGTCATGCAAACCATCTCAGAGTTGTATTGCAGACTCTTAGAGCCCATTAATTGTTCACCAAGTTCAGTAAGTTTGAGTTTGGATAAGATTAGTAGCTTTCCTTGGCCATATTTTCTCCAGCGATGGCATTCTAGTTGACTCTTAAAAGACTGAAGTAGTGAGAAACTGGCCTAGACCCATCTCTTTGTCAGGTGTCAGAAGTTTCTTAGGTTTCACTAGCTATTATAGATAGTTTGTTGAAGAGTTCCCTTCTATTGCATCCTCCATGTCTCGATTGAATAAGAAGAAAGTCAAGTTTCAGTGGTCAAATTCATGTGAAAGGAGTTTTCAGAAGTTGAAGACTAGACTGACGTCAGCCCTAGTCTTGACTTTGCTAGATGGTTCAAATAGGTTTGTAGTTTATTGTGATTCTTCCAGAGTTGGTCTTGATTGTGTGTTGATGAAGAGAGCTAAGGTCATAGCCTATGCGTCTAGACATCTTAATCCTCATGAAAAGAATTATCCTACCCATGATCTAGAGTTCACAATTATTGTTTTTTCCTTGAAAATTTGGACGTATTATCTTTATGGGGTTCATGTTGATGTATTTATAGATCACAAAAGTTTACAGTATGTGTTCTCGCAGAAAGATTTAAATCTTCATTAGAGAAGGTGGCTTGAGTTGTTAAAATATTATGATATGAGTGTGTTGTATCACCCGAGCACGGACAATGTAGTGACAGACGCCCTTAGTGGATTATCTATGGGTAGCGTTTCGCATGTTGAGGATGATAAAAAGAAATTAGTTAGGGAGGTTCATCATCTTTCTAGATTGGGTGTCCAAATGGTTGATTCAGCTGAAGGCAGTATATGGGTTCAAAATGGTTTGGAATCTTTATTGGTTTCTGAAGTAAAAAAAAAAAGCAAGATAGGGATCCTAGTTTGGTTAAGTTAAAGGAGGCAGTTAGAGATCAAAAAGTAGAGGTTTTCTCTCCAGATCAAAAAGTAGAGGTTTTCTCTCAAGGGGGAGATGGTGTACTTTGCTGTCAGGGAAGGTTATATATTCCATGTGTTGACAGTTTTAGGTAGTGGATTTTGGTAAAGGCACATGGTGCGCGATATTCTATTCACCCAGTAGCATCTAAGATCTACCATGACTTACAAGAAATCTATTGGTGGAATGGAAGAAGTTTATTGTAGAGTTTTGGAGAAGTGTTCAACTTATTAGTAGGTTAAAGTTGAGCACCAGAGACCTGGTGGTGCATTACAGGAATTCATTATCCCCTCTTGGAAATGGAAAGTGGTGAACATGGACTTTGTGACGGGTTTGCCTCATATGCGTCGCCAGCATGATTTGATATGGGCCCATTATGGATAGAATGACTAAATCATCTCATTTCTTGCCAGTTCATACTTCGTATTCAACTAAGGATTATACCAGGATTTATATTAGAGAGTTGGTTGAGCTGTATGGAGTACCATTGTCTATCATATTAGACAGAGGTACTCAGTTTACCTCTTACTTTTGGAAGGCTTTTCAGAAAGGTCTTGGTACCCAAGTTCATCTCAGTACTGCTTTTCGTCCTCAGAATGGTGGTTAGGCAAAGAGGATTATTCAGACCTTAGAGGACATTTTGAGAGCTTGTGCTATTAATTTTTAAGGTAGTTAGGATAACCACTTACCCTTGATTGAGTTTGCCTACAATAACAGCTATCACCTCTGTATTCAAATGGATCTATTTGAGGCTCTCTATGGAAGGATATATAGGTATCCTATTGGTTGGTTTGAAGCAGGTGAGGCTGCTTTAATAGGGCCAGATTCAGTATTTGAAGCGACAGAGAAAGTTTAGTTTATTCGGGAGAGGCTGAAGACATTCCAAAGTCGCTAAAATCTTATGCAGATGTTAGGAAGAGAGACCTTGAGTTTGATGTTTGTGACTTAGTCTATTTAAAAATCTCACCTATTAAGGGAGTGAAGAGATTTGGCAAGAAGGTGAAGCTCAGTCCTCTCTATGTTGGCCCTTATAGAATCTTGAACCATTTTTGAAAGGTAGCTTATGAGCTTGAGTTGACTAGATATTTAGCATCATTGCATCCAATGTTTCATGTTTCTTTGCTAAATAAATGTATTGGCAATTCAACTGTTGTTATTCCTTTAGAAAGTATAGGTGTTTAGGATAGCCTTTCTTTCAAAGAAGTTCTAGTTGAGATCCTAGATCATCAGAATTGTAGACTAAGGAACAAAAAAGTTCCCTTAGTTAAAGTTCTATGGCAAAATCAGTCCGTTGAGGGAGCTACTTGGGAAGCAGAAGTAAATTTGTATACCAAGTACCCTTATCTATTCTCCTCAAACTCAAACTCAGCTTGAGGTAATAGTTCTCCAGCGATTGACTCTTTTCAATTCTCAATTCAAGCTATATAATCATTCTCATGTCATTACATACATTCACGAAATCAGTTCAGTTCATGTATCATGTTTCAGACTAAGTTATGTATTCATGTTCCCAGTCATACATGTTAAGTAAGTGATCTCAGCTACCTTATTTCAATACTCTCAATCTAACCAGTCTCATTCGAGGACGAATATTCCCAAAAAGGAGATATTGTAATATCCTGTACAATTATTAGCTCAGATTAGCTTCTAGTTGTATACATAAAGGGCTTAAGGCCTGAAAATTTTATCAAGTGTTAGGGACTTAGTCATTTTTAAGGCCTCTAAACTTTGAGGATTTTTAATTTAGTTTTCTCGACCCCGAGATATTAGTTTTGGAGTTAATTCATTTTCAGGGGTGTAAGGAGCATGTCTCGGAGAAGTTTTAGATTTTTTGGACAAGGTTTTATCATGTTCGGATCACGAATCTAGAAAGTCCCCACGATAGGCCTGTGTCACGATATTGTTCCATTCATCATGCATACCGCATCACGGTGATTAGAATGCACCACCATGATTAGACCACATCGCGGTAAGCTCATCTTGCCCAGTTATGAATTTAATAGAGTGAGGGACAATTGGGTTTTTTCCCCCTCAACCCAAATCATCCATAACACGAATTGGGACATTATTCAGGGCATTATTTGCCCTTTTTCTCTAAATTCCTCTTAATAAAACCCTTTTCTTTTCTCAAAGATGACAAATTCAATTTCTTTCTCCCCAAGAAATCAAGAGTTCAAGTTCCCCAAGTTAAATAAAATTCAAGAAAGCATCAATATTGATGTTTCTCTTTGAATTTAAAGCATTTAAGGTCTGTGGGATGTTCATTCGTGGGTTTATTTCACCCATGTAGCCCCAAAACCCTCTTTTCGATTAAAGATCGAATTTTTCTATCATTATTGTAGTTTGTATTGCTAAAGATGTGTTTAATTCATGTTTCCATGGTAATTTAAATGCAATTCAGTCCATGTGTGATCCCATGCAAGATTTCGAATTCATCATGTTATGAATTTGAGTTTCCCATACTTTATTCAAGTGAATTTTACGATGAATCCTAAATTTATGATTCTTATCAAGAATTCACATATTAAATTCATGATCCCCACATGTTTGATAAAATCTCTATGCTTATGGATTTTGTACCATGATCCTTTACTATAGTTTTAAGCTTGTTATTAAATTTAGTGATTATTCAGTGCTGGTGGGGTATGAACACTTGATACTTACGTGTTTTCCATGAATTTTAGATTTTCAAGTATGATTCGGTTAAACCATGATTATTCATATTTATTTAGTTATCATGATAATAATGAGCTCTATCAGTCTTGAAATCATGTTCAGTCAAACTCAGTCCAATTTTAGTTCCAGTGTCAGTTTAGTTGGGAGTAGGATTTAGCACCAAGAGAACCCAGGAATAGGGAATCACGTACCAATAGATTGTGTGACCTTTAGTAGCAGTCCCTGAGTTTTAGAACTACATAGCCAACATAGGTTAGAGATGTTAACCTGCTAGTTGAGGGTTGATAAAGTGTTTACCTTCCAGTTGAGGTTAACACATATCTCTTTAGAGCACCTTCCAGTTGAGCGTGACTCATTAGTACTTCTGGACTTAAGTTTAGTGGATCCACACAGCCAGTGTTAGTACTCGTGGCATGATACTAACATCCTTCCAATTGAGGTTACAAGTTAGACCTCGATTAGCTCAGATTGGGGCATATCAGTTAGATGATACCTCCTACAATCTCATTACAATATGTCAGTATATTCTCAATGTAGGTTTTCTTGACCAAGTGTACAGACTTTCAGTTATATAGTTTACAGTCTTTTAGATTTCAAACTAATTTTAGATTACAGATTCAAGCTTGGTCTTACATTCTCAGATGTCATAGTTTTTATGCATGCATGTTTAGTTATCTCATGCTATTCTGTTAGTAATATGCACAGTACCCCATGTATATCAGTGTAAGACCCTGCAAAATTTCTAGCTTAATTCAGTCCTTTAAACTTGTTAAGAGGTCCCATACTTAGAATAAATTAGCTAAGTATTCAGACTTAGTACCATTTTAGCCTTCGAAAGTTGGAAATCTTATTTCAAGACCTTTACGTCCATTAGATATTGATATTCAAATTAATTCATGATTAGGAAGGTCAATAGGCTTTCCCGAGAAAGTTTTGGATTTTTTGGACCTTGTTTAGACCATGTTTGAGTGCCCAAAATAGTGGATAGACATGATCTCGATGAATCTCATCGACCATTGCGTCGATGGATGAATTTTTCCCCAGCTTCAGTGCCATTCTAGTAAGCCGATGTAAACTCGATATGGCGTGTTGTCTATTGTGTCGATGCCAGAAATGCGGCGCATTAGTCTGCACGTCGATAAGTTCAGTTTCAGTCATTAAAAATAGCATCCAGAAGGGGTATTTGGGACATTTTCCCACTTTTACCTGGCCCCTAAAATACAAAATTCAACCCCATGAAGCAAGTTATACTCTTTTCTCTCTAACTGATCTCAAGAACTAAACCTAAAACATCAATGTCAAGATCAATTCTCAAAGGTACTCCATCAATCTTTAAGAATCAAAGCAGTAAGGTATGTGAAGTGTTCATCCAAGGATCCCTTCCACCCTTGGAGTCCAATAAATCCCTTTAAACTTCAAGTACGATTGATTTCATGATTTTCATGTTGGATTTGATAATATCCATGTTTAAAATGACTAATTGGGTTTCAAGTCCATGTTATATCATACGTTTCATATGGGGTTAATTGATTTATATGTGTTATCACGTGAAATCATGTTAAAGCCTTTAGATTGTGAATTTGGTATTTGAAATTGTGTGCTCACATGTTGATTAGTACTATGTGCATATTTTATGCCTTTTAAGTGATTGATGAATTAAGCATGTAAGTTGAATAGTGAAGTTATATCATGTAGCATGTATTCAATTTCATGACATGCAAGTGTTTGCTAAAATGCCCCAATGAATGTAGAATATCAAATGCTTAGTTTACCTATTTCAAGTTTATGCCATGTCTCATATTTTATGCTATCGAGTCCTGGGGGTACTTGTACCCAAAAATTTAGCTAATTATTTAGAGCCATGGTTAGTCATAGAACAGTAACAGTTAGATCACTATCAGTAGTACTCTCAGACAGTTACAGAACTTAGGAAAACTCAGTAGACTCAGTATTCTTCCGGTCTAGTTCAGTACTTAATCCAGACCTCAGTAAACTTAGTCAATTAATAGAATTCAGTAGTTTCCATCAGTCCATGGAACTCCGTGTACCCAGTTCAGTTTAGTTAAATAGTAATATTAGTAACAATTCAGTCTAGCCCAGTACAGACTAGAAATCATTTTAGTCTATTCAGTTGGGAGTAGGATTCAGCACCGAGCGAACCCAGGGATGGGGGAATTACTGCCATTAGAGGGTTTGACCCTTAGTAGCAATCCCTATATTATAGAACTACGTAGCCAATGTAGGTTGAGATATCTTTCTGTTAGACATTATGAGGGTTGATACATCTCATTCAAGTTTTCCTGCCAGCGAGGGTTGATGGAAGAGCTTTCTGTCAGAGAGGGTTAACTCACCGCCTGTCCTTACCCGTGGTATGGTATTGACACCCTTCTAATTGGGGTTATAGGTTATACCCTAATTAGTTTAGAGAGAGGCATGTTGGTTACATGATTATCTCCCACAGTCTCAGTCTCAGAATAGAACTCAGTTCAGTTCTACAGATTTAGGACTATCAAATATAGTCGTTCAACTCAGTACGAAACTCAGTATAGTTCCACAAAATTCAAGATTATCAGATACAATCATTTAGTTATCAAAAATATAGTATCAGTAAAATCAGTATCAGTTAGTCATTATTTAGACTCAGTATTCAGTATTTGTCACGATCTCAGTTATAGTATACGTATTCATGCATGTACTCTCATTCAGTCATACTATTAAGATATTATTGTTCATGCATATGAACTCATGTATTTCAGCCTACCTTACTGAGCATACCAGTACATTCAAAGTACTGATGCATACTTTCTTTTGTGCTATGATGTCTTATATCATAGGTTCAGATGCACGGGCTCCCGAGCACCCTTAGTAAATCAGATTCTTAGCATATCGAGTTAGTGGTGAGTCCTCATAGTTAAAGGATGTGACTATTATTTTAGTATTTCAATTTATTTTCAATATTCAGAGTTAGTTGGGGACTTGTCCCATCAACCTTACAGTTCAAACAGTTAGAGGCTTTTTGAGACTAGAGTATTTTTAGACAGTTGTTCAATTTTTCAGTATTGATGATCAGTTTTGGAATTATGATACCGTAATCAGTATTTATTTATATATTAGAACCTTTTGGAAAGTTTTCAACCTATTTCCACAATTATTTACAGCATTATTACTAAGTTATTGCAGCAGGTACCAATCATGGGTTAGCTTGTGGTCCTTCAGGATTATGAGCACCGCGTGGCATCTGGGGTACAGACTTCGGGGTTACAAACTTTTTATCAGAGCCTTAGGTTCAACAGTGTCCTAGGAATTCTAAAAGCCACATCTAGTAGAGTTTTGTACATGGGTGTGTTGCACGCCATACTTATGTAAAGGAGTCTACGAGATATTTTAGGAAAAGTTTCCCGTCTTTCAGTAATCATGTCATGCTAGTGGGAACAATTTAAAGTTAAACTCTCAGTCTAATTCATCCCTTCCTTATGCTTCTAGAACATGACTTCCAGAGAAGGTTACGTAAGAAGTAATGCAAATCAATCAGCCCCTCCGCTCGCTCAGGTAGATCTCTTGAATAAGCACGTCTTCCACTCTAAATTTAGAGTTGCTTTCACTGCCTTAGCTTATTTAGTAGATGCTCAGAATAATTAGCTGGCCATTATCCTATCAAGGATTATGGCTCATACTTTGTAGAGAGGGGAAAAAAGGCATAGGAAAGAAGGGGGGAAAGAATAAGAATGCCAAAATGTCTAGGCCAAAAAGTGGCCAAACAAATACTCTCTGCCAGTAGTGTGGCAGAAACCATCAAGGCGTCTGCAGAGTTGGTAGTGACATGTGCGTCGGATATGGCAAGCCAGGCCACAGAGTCAGACAGTGTCCTCAAGTGGGTTCACAAAGTCAACATACCCGTCCCCCAGCACAGTCTGGTCGCTCGAATCAGCAGGGTGCCTCTTCTAGTGCCACTAGCGGGCAACACCAAAATAGACTCTAAGCTCTTCAGTACCGACAAGATCAGGAAAGTTCTTCTGATGTGGTCACTGGTACATTACAATTTTATCATTTCCATGTTTACGCTTTGCTAGATCCAGGAGCTTTCCTGTCCTTTGTTACTCTATATATAGCAGTTTATTTTAGAGTCAGTCCCAAAATTCTGGAAGAGCTATCTCAGTCTCTACCCCAGTGGGTAAATCCATCATAGCCAGGTGGGTATACAGGAACTATCCAATTAGGATATCTCATAAAGTCACTTTAGCAAACTTGGTCAAATTAAAGATGACTAATTTTGATGTCATTCTCGGCATGGATTGGCTTAATTCCTGCTATGCCTCAGTCGACTGCAGAAATAAAATTGTCCAATTTTAGTTTTTGAATGAACCCATCCTAGAGTGGATGGGTAGTACTTCAGTACTTAGGGGTCAGTTTATTTCTTACCTTCGGACTAGAAAAATGATATCTAAGGGATGTTTCTACCATCTCGTTCGAGTCCAAGACTCTAGTTCAGAAACCCTTACTCTTGAATTAGTATCGACAGCATATGAGTTCCCAAATGTGTTTCCCAAAGATCTTCCCAAAGTTTCTCCCAAAAGGGAAATTGATTTTGGAATTGATCTTCTTCCAGATACTCAGCCCATATCTATCCCTTCATATAGAATGGCTCCAGCAGAACTCAAAGAGTTGAAGGAACAATTAAAATATCTCTTAGATAAGGGATTTATTAGACCCAGTGTGTCCTCGTAGGGCGCACCAGTGTTATTTATGTGTAATAAAGATGGTTCTCTCAGAATGTGTATAGATTACCATTAGTTAAATAAAGTCACGGTTAATAATGAGTGTCCACTTCCCAGAACCGATGACTTGTTTGACCAACTTCAAGGTGCAAGTTATTTCTCTAAGATAGACCTTAAATCAGGCTATCATCATCTCAGAGTCAGGGAATGTAACATCCCAAAGATAGCCTTCAAAACTCGGTATGGTAACTTCGAATTCTGACTCATGTCCTTTGGTCTTACCAAAGCCCCAGTAGTTTTCATGGAATTGATAAACCATGTGTTCAAGCAGTACTCGAACATGTTTGTTATAGTCTTTGTCAATGACATTCTTTTCTATAGAAAATCCATCAATTATCATGATATCTATTCATGTCTTACATGTCTGCGCTATGATCATACCCTATATTCATGCACGTCAGCGAAAATCATGCACGCTTATAGTTTCTAGTATAAAGGGTTTCAGTTCACTCAGTGTCACGAATCATGTTCCATGAATATAAAAACTCCATACTTAGGTCATGCAACTTATGACTCATGTGCCCATGTCATTCTTTATAGTATGTTCAGTTCATATAACCTATGCTCTGCGCGTAATGATCAGCAAAACTTAGATTATTTCATGTATATTCTCGGTTTAGATCTCTTAGTAAATCTATGGTGTTGGTATTCAATCCCTCAGGTCTTAGTTACAGTGTCGGTTCAACATTCAATACTCAATAACTAGTATTTAGTCTTAGAATTTAGTAAAGAACTCAGATAGTTATACAAAACCATGGCTATCAGTTATCAATTACTTACCCATCAAAATTAGTACTTCAGTTACAATCTTAGATATCAGTTACTCAATTATCAGAACTCAATATTTAGTTCCAGTGTGAGTCTTAATTACAGTCTCAATTACCACTTTAGTTACAGTCCCAGTCCATTCCAGCAATCAAATCAGTAACTCAGTTCAGTTTCAAATTTGCTTGACTATAGCGTACATTTATCAGTTATTCAGTTATCAGTATTTCACTACCTCATCTTACACACTATTTTAGAATCATGTTATATGTTTGGTCTTGCATTCTCAAATAATACAGTTTTTATGAATTCATGCTCAGTTATCCGATGTTACTTAGTCAGTCCTTCCCTCATAGGCATGATACTCTACAATTTCAGTCCAGTTATTCAGACTAAGTACAATCCAATATTCCATGACCAAGTATTCAGCTATCATCCATTCAGATAATCATATAAGTTAGTATGCCTATGTATTCATGCGCAATACCCATGTGAATATTTTTCAGTAGTCCTAGGGGAAGTGTCGTGATGAGGTGGGGAGTATAGTTGAGTGAGTGTCAAGGAAACGCTCCAGTTGAGTATTATTTTTCAGCATGAGTTAGTCTGTAAATCTAATAAATCAGTTTAGCAGTCAGGCAGACCAGTTTATATGGTTTGGTTTCCCATCTTTCCATCTAGTCGCTTTGTTCGAATGTCTCATGAATATAATTATTCCAAGATAGAGCAACCAAGTAGTGCGTGTTTAGCTCAGTTCTTGTATCATGTCTCAGTTTCAGATCCCAGATATTCAGTCACAATTCAGTTTGTTGGGTGCCCTGAGCATCGTCCCAGTTTTTCCTCAATATCTCAGCCAAGTCAGCATTCTTTGAGGGACATAATGTCCCAAAGGGGAGATGCACCATAACCCTCAATCTTTCATGTCCTACACCTCTTAGTTTCTCTTCACATAAGAAATATAGTTTGGAGTAGTGGTTACTCATGAGTGGACCCTTAAGTTCTAACCCCAATAGTAAGCCATGTATTCAAGAAGGCTCAGTTCAGTTCACGATATTCAATTCATGTATCACGTTTCAGGCTCAGTTATGTTCTCATTCATGCGTGTTCAGTAAAGGATCTCAAGTTTGAGATCGATAATTTCATATTCTTAAAAATATCTCCCATGAAGAGAGTAAAGAGGTTTGGCAAGAAGGGGAAGTTCATTCCTCGATATGTCAACCCTCATAAAATTTCTCATCCCTTTCGAAAAGGTAGCTTACGAGCTTGAGTTGCCTTCAAATATATCTTCAATTTATTCAATATTTCACATCTCCTTGCTAAGGAAATGCATAGGAGACCCAACAGTCGTAGTCCCTGTAGGGTGCACAGATATTCAGAACAGCCTCTCTAATGAAGAGATCCTAGTTGAAATCCTTGATTATCAAATTCGCAGACTAAGGAACAAAAGAAGTCCCTCTAGTCAAAGTTCTTTGGAGGAATCAATCCAGTGAGGGAGATACTTGGGAAGCAGAAGAAAATATGCGGACCAAGTATCCTCACCCCTTTTCTGCTAATCCAAACACATCTCAAGGTAATAGTTTCCCTTAAGCTTATTCAGTTTTATTTTCAAATTTCCATTTACAAACTTGGTATCAGTTATCATTGCATATTTATTTATATGCTCATGAGTCAGTTCAGTCATGTACCCATGCATTAGATATGCATGTTCAGTATATATATATATATATATATATATATATATAAACTTAGCTTCTCAAAAATCCTAATTGTGCATTCATGAATTATGTTCAGCTATACACGTATGCATCATATATGCATGTCAGTGTGATAATTTAGTATATTGGTAATGTCATCCATATAAACAGGTTTCAGAGGTTCATGTCCAGTAAGTAAATTCAGTCTACCAGTATTCTCATCTTAGTCAATCTCATTCGAGGATGAATGTTCCTAAGGGGGAGATATTGTAAGACCCCACAAAATTTCTAGCTTAATTCAGTCCTTTAAGCTTGTTAAGGGGTCCCAGATTTAGAATATATTAGCTAAGTATTCATACTTAGTGCCATTTTAGACTTCAAAAGATGGAAATCTTATTTCTAGACCTTTACGTCCATTAAATATTGATATTTAAGTTAATTAATGATCAGGAAGGTCAATAGGTGTTCCCAAACAAGTTTTGGATTTTTTAGACCTCGTTTAGACCATGTTTGAGTGCCCTAAATAGTAGATTGATGCAATCTTGATGCGTTGCATTGACCATCGCATCGATGGATGATTTTCCCTAGCTTCAGTGCCACTGCAGTGAGTCGATGCGGACTCAACACGGCACGTTGGCTATCGCATCGATGCCAGTGATGTGGTGCATCGGTCTGCGTGTCAATAAGTTCAGTTTTAGTCATTAAAAACAGCATCCAGAAAGGGTATTTGGGACATTTTACCACTTTGACCCAGCCCCTAAAATATGAAATTCAGCCCCCACAAAGCAAGTTACACCATTTTCTCTCAAATTGCTCTTAAGAACTAAACCCTAAAGCATCAATTTCAAGATCAATTCTCTAAGACACTCCATCAATCTTCAAAAATCCAAGCAGTAAGGTATGTGAAGTGTTCATCCAAGGGTCCCTTCCATACCTGGAGTCCAAGAAATATTTTTAAACTTCAAGTATGGTTAATTTCATGATTTCTATGTTGGGTTTGATAATATCCATGTTTAAAATGACTAATTGGGTTTCAAGTCAATGTTTTATAATAAGTTTCATATGGGGTTAATTGATTTATATGTGTTATCATGTGAAATCATGTTGAAACCTACAAATTGTGAATTTGGTATTTGAAATTGTGTGCTCACATGTTGATTAGTACTATGTGCATATTTTATGCCTTTCAAGTGATTGATGAATTAAGCATGTGAGTTGAATAGTGAAGTTATATCATATAGCATGTATTCAAGTTTATGACATGCAATTGTTTGCTACAGTGGACCAATGAATGAAGAATGATCAAATGCTCAGTTTACCTATTTCAAGTTTATGCTATGTCTCTTATTTTATGCTATCGAGTCCTAGGGGTACTTGTACCCGATAATTTAGCTGACTATTTACAGCCATGGTCAGTCATAGAACAGTAACATTTATGTCCCTATCAGTAGTACTCTCAGACAGTTACAAAACTAAGGAAAATTCAGTACACTCCATATTTTTCCAGTCTAGTTCAGTACTTAGTCCAGACCTTAGTAAACTCAGTTAGTTAACAGAATTCAGTAGTTTCCGTTAGTCTATGAAACTTAGTGTACTCAGTTCAGTTCAGTTAAATAGTAATATTAGTAATAATTTAGTCCATCCTAGTACAAACTAGAAATCAGTTCAAAGTCTATTCAGTTGGGAGTAGGATTCAGCATCGAGCGAACCCAGGGATGGGGGCATTCCTGCCAGTAAAGGGTTTGACCCTTAGTAGGAATTCCTACGTTACAGAACTACGTATCTATTGTAGGTTGAGATATCTTTCTGCTAGACATTATGAGGGTTGATACATCTTATTCGAGTTTTCCTGCCAGCGAGGGTTGACGGAAGAGCTTCTTGTCAGAGAGGGTTAACTCGCCACTTATACTTACCCGTGGCATGGTATTGACACCCTTTCAACTGGGGTTATAGGTTGGACCCTAATTATTTTAAAGAGGGGCATGTCGGTTAGATGATTACCTCCCATAATCTAAGTTTTTATTTCAGCCTCAGAATAGAACTTAGTTCAGTTCTATAGATTCAGGACTATCATATATAGTCGTTTAGCTTAGTACGGAACTCAGTTTAGTTCCACAAA